>NW_022589718.1:23710707-23857709 GCF_004348235.1 Phoca vitulina
GTGTCTCTATCAAATAAATAAATAAAATCTTTAAAAAAAAAAAAAAAATTTAGAATTCTGGCCCTACTACCCACCACTCAGTATTTTAAAGTTACTGACTGCACTCACAGCTCAATTATGATCTCACAGTGATCTTCAGTATTACATAATGCCTTATATACCCTCTATTATGTTTCATGTAATATAAATTTAGTCTTTTTTTTTTTATGTAGCAAGATGATAGGAAAAATACAGTTCACCCCTGAACAAGGTGGGGATTAGGAGTCCTGCCGCCCCCCTCCCCCAGTCTCTTGGCAGTTGAAAATCCACATATAACTTGACTCCCCCAAAACTTAACTACTAAAAGCCTACTGTTGACCAGTAGCTTTACCGATAACATAGTCTATTTAACACATGCTTTGTGTGCTACATGTGTTGTATATGGTTTTCTTATAGTAAAGTAACCTAGAGAAAAGAAAATGTTAAGAAAATCATAAGGAGGAGAAAATACATTTACAGCACTAAACTGCATTTGTCGAAAAAGATCCACATGTAAGTGGGGATCTGTGCATTTCAAACCTGTGTTGTTCAAAGGTCAACTGTATATGTTAACTTTCTGAATCTAGAACAGTGTTAGATTCTATTTCATGTCCTTTTTCCTTTTTTATCCTAAACGTAGTCAGATGGAATTCTTAAACTTTGTGTAGGGATCTGTTTGGCCCACATTTAGTTGGGTTTATACTTTAAGTCCTGTCCGTCCTTCTTCCATGGGCAAATGCTGGTAAACTTCTGTTATGTGTTAATTTTTCTTTTCATTAATAGTGATGGATTAATGAAGATCACCTGCATAAGCTTACAGAAAAGAGCCAAGGCTTGAGAGTCAGACCTCCCTGTTGAATCACAGCTCTGCTACCCCATAGGAGTAAGAAAAGCAGAGGAAATCACCCTGGTGCTTAGGAGTTTGGGCTCTGGAGCTAGTAGGCTAAGTTTTGGATTCTCTGCAACTAGTCGGGTAATTTAAGGCAATGTACTTAACTTTTGAGGCTTAAACAAGTTATTAAATGTAAGTGCTATAATGGCTAACTGGTAAGGGAATTCACTAATTCATTGATTAATGTATTCCTCTTAGGATGGTGAGTAAATGACTTTGGACAGGTGATTTTTCAGCTCAAAACCTCTGCATCTGGAGCATGAGAAATGACCACCGAGCTTACAGAGTAATTGTGAGGATTAAATAATATGGCGGGGGGGCCTGGGTGGCTCAGTTGATTAAGTATCTGACTCTTGATTTCGGCTCAGGTCATGATGTCAGGGTCCTGGGATCGAGTCCTGGCTCGGGCTTCACACTCAGCACAGAGTCCGCGTGGGGTTCGCTCTTTCCCCCTCTCCCTCTGTCCCTCCCCCTGCTCTTGTTCTCTCTGTCTCAAATAAAATCTTAAATAATATGGCATAGAGCATTTGCTGAATGTGCATCCGGTAAATATAATGTGGAAAAATAATCAACAGTGAACTTGTACAGCTTCTAACATACACGACAAACTACTAGGAACATTGGCATAAGTATGTGAAGTATATCCTTTGAATTTTAATGCCTCCAAAGGCTGTTTTATGTATGTAGTTTTATCCAATTAATGTGTATTCAGATGTTACTTTTGATACCCAAGGATGATCCTCTTTAAGAGAGCTTATGCATGAAAGCCCTCATTAACAATATTAATGATTCTGACATGGAAATCAGAACTTGGAATCATTTCTCAACAAAGCATGAAAACATGGTTTAGCAGAGCTTGCCATGGGAATGACTCTTTGCAAAGCTAGAGAAATCCCTGGACTTGAAACATGATGCTTAAAATCTGATTATGAACTTAATTAATATGTTTTAGTAAGTTTGCAACTCAGAAAGCTTCCTCAGCTAATTTTAAAGTTATTGCAACAATTTTAATTGAAAGAGTTGATAGATCTACATTTTAATTAAGATGATTTAAATAGGCAGTTTAAATAATGAAAAAACAGATTGGCAGTTACTGCATAAAAAGCTTTCCCTTTAATCATTAATTTATGACCTAACTCTGGGCAATGTAATTACAGAATTTCCTAGACCTAAAACTTTGTAAGTTATTTCATATATAAATACTTTTGAATTTTAGTTGTTGAAGTTGTCAGACTGTCCATTGTTATACATCTGTTTACATTAAATGAAACAGATAAATACTTGGAAAGAAAATGTATATCTAAAAATATAAAGGGAAAATAAGATGGGAAGGTTATACTAGAAGAACTTTTAAAGGACTGCTGGTACTCAACGGTTTGTCTTTTTATCATGTGCATTTTAAATATGGCTTAAAAGTCATTGTTATAGAAATTTAAAGACCAAAAAAAATTGGTTCACGGGGTTGATTTTCTTTATTGTCCCTCCATCATCTTGTTTATTTGTAGGCCTACCCCCCCCCCGCACATATAATTGTGTATTTGTGCGGTTTTTATTTTTAAAACAGAACTAAACAAAACTAAGGTAATACTTTATATACTTTTATAAAGGTTTTTCATTTGTTTTCTTAATTTGTATATCACTAACATTTTTCTTTGTAATTAATATACACATCTTTTTTTTTTTTTTAAGATTTTATTTATTTGAGAGAGAGCACATGTGGGGAGAGAGGCAGGGGGAGAGGGAGAAGCAGGCTCCCCGCTGAGCAGGGAACCTGACATGTGCCTCCATCCCAGGACTCCTGGATCATGACCTGAGCCTAAGGCAGACACTTAACTGACTGAGCCTCCCAGGGACCCCAATACACATCTTTTTTTTCTTTTTAAAGCTATATCATATATACTAGTATGTATAAAATGGTTTCCTTTTTCTCCTGAAATTATGAAATGTGCTTAATGTCTTAATGGCACAGAACAACAAGGTTTCTGTAGAATCAGGTATTTTACCTAGATCCCCAAATACTGTGAGGACAGCAAAACCAATTTTTTTTCCATCTGGTCATTACATTTTTTACATTCCACTGAAGCCAAGGCTTTTTCTCTGGAAACTGCAGGCTGTGTTCAGTTGCTCTCATGCTTCTCTCTAATTAGAGGACACAGCAGAGACTGGGAGGTGCTGTAGCATGATTCTCTGAAGCCAGTGTTTTTGGGATTGAATCCCAGTTCCATATGATCAAACGGTGACTTTCGGCAAGTTGTTGACACTGTTTCCTCCCTTGTGAAATAGGGTTGATCATATTACCTACTCCTTAAAGTTGCTGTAAAGATTAAGTGAATTAATATATGAGAAGTGTTTGAAATAGTGTTTGGCACATCATGAGCTCTGCATACGTGTTTGTGGTTATAACAGCATCGGCAGCGTCCTTAACATTTCACTGCGCTTGCTGTGTTTCCAGTCACCACTGGCTTCTCATCAAATGACACATCTTTGGTTTTGAAAGATCAGGTCATGGTAATAATCAGGACCATGTCTTTAAGTAAACCGGAGAGAGAATTTTACAACACGACTTCCTCCGTTTTTAGCGGTAAGAGGGCAAAGAGGTACCCGTTGAGCTGTGCGGTCTGCCGGTACGCTGCCTAGCAGTTTGCTTGGTCCGTGAGGGGTGCTGTGTGGTTAATTCATTTTACTTATTTTGACCTTTTTATTATCAAAAGCATGGGATATATACTTTATTTGTATTTAAAAAGTTGATTTATAGGGGCGGGAGCCTGGCCGGCTCAGTTGGTAGAGCTTGTAACTCTTGATCTCAGGGTCGTGAGTTCAAGCCCCATGCTGGGTGTGGAGCTTACTTAAAAAAAAAAAGATTGATTTACACGTGTGTGTGTGTATACACACACACACACACACATATATCTGTGTATATATATAAAATTGAGTATTTCATGAAAATGAGATAAAAACAGATTCAGAAAAATTTTATCATTTAAAGAAGGAAACAATTAGATTAACAGAAAAATTGGGTGGATAGTACAGAGTTCCCATAGCGCCCCTGTGCCACACACAGTTCACCCTCGTAACATCTTACATTAGTATGTCTGTTTGTTACAGTTAATGAACAAATATTATACATTCTTATTAACTACAGCCTATAGTTCATTCAGATTTCCTTAGCTTTTTCCAAATGTTCTTTTTCTGGTCCAGGATCCTATGCAGGCTCCCCCATTACATGTAGTCCCTCTGTCTCCTCGGCTCCTCTTGTCTGTGACTATCAAAATTACCTGGTTGGTGATAGACATCCTTTTTTCAAGAACCCACACTTAACAAGCTCCCACTATTTACCATGCCCTAAACAAAACAGGCAAAACATCTCTCCCTTCAAAGGTTTGCATTTTAAGAGGGAGCTTATAGTCTACTTTTTAAAATTAATTTCATAGCAGATTAATGCTGAATGTGACAACTGTGGGACTTCTGATTTTTCCCTAGTTAGGAAAAAATTGAGTAACCATTTATGGATTAATTGCAGACACATAGATGTTGCATCTCTAGTGTGTAGAAGGTATCTGTTCTTTTAAAGTGTGTATTGTTGAAAGAAAATTTTTAAAAAAATTGAGTATTGCTTTTGTTTTCGGGAAAACATTTATCTCCAGAAGAGTTGCCCTGTGTATGAGAAGACTAAGAATTGGAGGAAGGAGTGGCCAGTTGCTTGTTCCCTGTAGGGAACATATTATCCAAAATTATATTTCATGTTTAAGTTTTTCTTGTGATTGACTAAAGAGGCTTTTCATATAATTGCTGTCTTAAGTTTGGTTCCAGAAAAGTTAAAAAAAAAAAAAATAACAATCATGTGGCATGATCCACCAGAAAGGAGAGTAAAGTTTGCAAATTTATGTTGCCAGGCCAATTCTGATGATAAGTATTTTTGAGCTGGAGTAGCTGAAGAATCTGAAATAGCAAGTTTTTGTTGAAACTTCTGGCACTGGGGCTTGATAAGGGGCCAAGACCTGTTCAACAAAGAAAATAGGAAAATTCCAGGAAGAAAGATGTTCTGTGGCCATGGAAATTTGAGTTAGTTAAAATACTTTTGGCAGTAAAGTGGCTGTGTATAATTTTACTTTTGCCTTAAAAATGACTGTGTTGAAAGCACCCTGTTCCACCTATGTCGGCTGGAGGACACGCTGGCCTTTCCTATTCAAGGACAATATTCGAGTTAACGACATCATTAGCCATCAGTGGTGGGTAGTAGGAATTAGTTATTCTTGGAAACCTTTCTCTACTTATGGGTCATTTACTTGAGCAACTAATACTGTACACTCTGACCTGGGAATAATCAGGCTGTGGAAAGACAGCGTCAGTACCTGTCTAAATTATTATATATGGACAGGCATGAATCTTCTAGAACTTTTGCTGTGAGCTCCATTTTCAGCCACATTGGTCAAGCTCTTTTAACAATTACATCGTATTTATTCCCCCTTTCAGTCTAGCTGTTCCACTGTATGCACATTTAAAGTCAGTTTCCATAGTGACATCTGGTGGTGGCTTTGAAATCCTGGAGAGTATGTTTGGAATGATAAACATTTTTACTTTAATAGCTCCAGATTTCCGGCTTCCTTCAAATTTTTCAGCTTATTAACAACCTTTCTTGAAAATGTCTTCATTGTATTCTTGAGGTTGGAAAGCGAGTCATTTACTGCCTCTGTCATGTTTCATTAAAGCAAAGGAATGATTCCTTGTAACGTTGCTGGGTGGTGCGCATAACAGGCTTGTCTAAACTTGTCTCCGTACTCAAAATGTACA
The DNA here is from genome assembly GCF_004348235.1 of Phoca vitulina. Lineage (NCBI taxonomy): Eukaryota > Metazoa > Chordata > Mammalia > Carnivora > Phocidae > Phoca > Phoca vitulina. The sequence goes on from NW_022589718.1 coordinate 23,716,409, forward strand.
CCCCGGAATCACGAAGCAGCACCCCTACCTCATCTCCCGCTCGTGTACCAGAACCTGGGGATTAGAAAGGTGTCCTTCTCACGTTACCTGTCGCACTGGTACTTAGAGCACTGATCTCTCCTTGTCTGGCTGGAGGGACGGCTGTGGAAGGTCTGGGCTTCCGCTGCTCTCTCTTGCAGGATGGGCTCACAGGTCACCTGGTTGCATGCCGGTGTTGCTCTCTCAGGAAGTGAGAGCGGAATAAAAAAATAGGAGCAGAGATGGCAGAGAAAGAAGGGAAGAAGTTTGAAGGCACGGGGAAGACCACTGGGGAAGTTTGTGTGCCGTGTCTGTGTGTACCACTAAGTGTGGCGTCACTGTGGTGTGTGTTAATGAGAAGTACCTCAGAGACTGGAGTGTGCATATTTATAATTGTTGTTGGTCCCTTAGAGAATTGCTTCAGGGAATTTGTAACGGAGTGCGGAAACAGCGGTTATTGGAAGCTGGTTGTTGGAAGTGGTCATTGGAAGCTGGGTCATGGGGAGAGAGAAGCAGGGGTGAGGTGGAGATTTGAGAGTAAACCGGAGATTCACTTCCAGTGCTGGCAGGGAGTCTTAGTGGTTGCTTTCCGGTGTCAGAGGTACTAACCAGAAGCCGTCCGTGTGGAATTTTGAAGACTTTTATGAATGAATGAAGGTACTGCCGAAGTTACGGGAGTCCGTCTGTCCATGCTGGTAGTGGCTCCCAGAAGGACTGGGAACACGGGTAGGAATATGGACACCGTGACTGGAAGGGTGGACGCCGCAGGTCGTCTCAGAGCCCAGGACCCCTGTAAAGAATGATCAGCTCTGATGATCATTCTCTGCCTCATTCTGGATTCTAAACTCTGTACCTGCTTAGCTTCCTACACATGGCCCAGCCTTCAGCTTTCTGTAAAAACAAGGGAGTTGCACTGTTGGACTGCTGAGGGCTTGCTGGTCTACCGTTGTTGATTTTTTGAGGGCGCCAAGGCTAGACCTGCTACTCCGTCTCTCTTGCTGTGTTATGTGGACGGCTTCTAGCCGGTCCCGGACCAGAGGTCCGCTCTTCTAGGTTCAAGGTGGAACCCAGTACGGTGCTTTGGGCACATACAGGTGTCTTCAGACACACCAGATGTATCTGGTGACTGAGCAGACAGATGAAAAAGCAGAACATAAAATAGCTTTGCGTATGTGTGGTCTTTTCCCACCTACTTTCTGCTTTTAAAATAGTGCTTAGAATTCCAGTCAGCAGTTAGCATAGTACTTGGGCACTGCCCTTGAACGTCTGTGACCAAGCAGGGGCCTTGCATCTTCTCTCTTTTATTATCCTTTAAGGAGGACCCTTACTTAAGCAATTGAAAACTTGTAGCCTCTCCTCGTGGCCTCAGCCCCTCGTGGCTCCCAGTGCCCAGTGCTGTGGAGCGTGTGACTGTGATGCTGGGCCCGATCGTGACCGTATAGCCTGTGGTGAAGACCCTGAGTTCTGGAGTCAGACCCACTCAGATCCCACTTCTGCCTTGTAACTGTTGACTGGGGCTGTGTTTCTTTTCTTTTCCTTTTCCTTTCCTTTCCAGATTTTATTTATTTATTTGTCAAGCACAAGCAGGGGGAGTGGCAGGTAGAGGGAGAAGCAGGCTCCCCACTGGCAGGGAGCCTGATGCGGGACTTAATCCCAGGACCCCAGGATCAAGACCTGAGCCGAAGGCAGCGCTTAAGCAACTGAGCCACCCAGGCGCCCCTGCTCTGTATCTTTTAATGTTTAGTAATATCTGGAAGTTAACTTGGGTCTTGGAAACTTCCCCTCCTAATGGTGGCTAGGAGATCCTGCAAAGAAGGATATGGTTGATCCTCTAGTTGCCAGGTGATAGGGAAGAGAAGGGTAGCTCCCAGCAGAACGCATCCTATAACTGAACACTGCAGTCTGGGTGCTCACAGACTAGCCTCGAAGCAGAACTTGATGGAAAAGAAATAGCTGCTTTTGTCTGTGATTTAAACCTTGTACTTGCATTTTATATTATATACTTATTAAAAATGCAAATATTATATATTTTCCTTTTTTCTTTCCACCTTGAAACTGGAGAAAGCTATTATATGTGAATGAACATTTAATAGAGTCCTTCTGAATCCTGATGTGTAAAAAAATGAGTAAGAGGTTTCACTTGTCTTTTTAGAGTTTTCACATTAAATTTTGTTTATTACACTTTCATCATACTACCACGGACTGGTGGCATTTTGTTGACCCTGAGGTCAGAGACTTGTGGTGTTTGAACTCTGGTTCTGTCATTTATTATGACCCTGGGAAAGGTGCTCATCTCTCTTAATCTGAGGTTTTCATCTGTGGTGTGGGCATAATAAGACCACATGTTTAGTTAGTTTGGCTATAATGACTAAATAAGGTAGTGTGTGTAGGTAATAAACACTGAACAAACTTGTTTCTGTAATTACCATTATTATTAAATGCCTACAGATCACATTTAGAGGGACACAATTTTAAAAAGTGGATAGCAGCATGAATTGAGTATTAGAATCAGAAAGAGGTGAATACAAGCACCATGTAGCTGTCTTCTTGAGATTTGTTAACACTTCACCTGTCAAATGAATTATGTTACATTTTAATGGCAGAACACAGAGGAACATATGTATACTCATTTATTAATATGCAATCCTAGTAGAGAGAACATTCTGTTATTCCCTGACCTCCTTTGTATCCCTTGATGGGGGTGATAAGAAGAGAAACTGGAAAAGATTATTTTTCCTTGGTCACTAAGGATGCTCTTCTTTCAGGCTAAAAACAGGTAGAACTTTACTAATTTCGTGAACAGATTGGGTATGCATAGACTATGTTTGGAACAGACAAAAAGGAAAATATGTTCAGTTTTTCTGACTGTTACCTCTGCTGCATAGGGAGAGTTGTGAGGCTTTGTTCGTTATTTCTAGGAGTATTACAGATCCATTTTGAGCATTTGCTAAGAATTAATGAATCAATTGTAAATAATAATGCTTTCTGAATAGCAGTACTCATTCATGATCATCTATTTCACATTTTAATATTTAGTTGAGTTTGGTATTTATAACTTGTAAACCTTTTGGGAAGTGTTAGATACAATGATCTGACATTCAAAACAAATGAGTTTTTGTGATGTTAATTACTTCACATAAACAAAGATTTACATTTATGCAGTGATCAAAAAGTAAGAAATACAGATTTATGTTTGGTTGAGATAAGTACTGTTTCATTTCTCAGTGCAGATTAAATTGACATTTGTTCTTTTTCCTGTAGTATTTTGCATTAAATGGGAAACCGGTAATGCTAGAGTTATAGGATTTCCAGAGTCCAACCTGGACCATAGTGTTGAAACCCCAAAAGTAGCATTCGTTCAGAATGATTAATGCACAAGGAAAAAATGCAGTGACATATTTTGGGAAAGCCAAAGGACAGGATCACACCATTGAATAAAAAGGTGGGATTTGCCTTAGAGTAATGGATATTTCCATTTTATCATCATCCTGAGAAGTGGCTAATGCTGGGATTAAGTAAGGTTTTGACTGGTTTTAGTGGCTAGGCCAGAACATGACCGACCCCTTAACCGTCTTCTTTGTAATCCCATAACTCACCTTTTACTGGTGGACTTAGTAGGAAATGTGTTCTAGCTTGGGTCCCAGTTGAGGGACTTTCTGTACCACCTTCAGTTAAGGCATCTATTAATTTTTGTTCATTTAATAAATAATTACTGGGCTCTGGGTGAGGTGCTGTATTGGTATTCAAGAAGGATGTGGCCTCTGCCCTTGTGGAGCTTATATTGTGGTGGGAGAATTTATATTTTTAGCACAGTGGTTGTCTTGCCATTAGCCTAAGGGGATTAGAGGGTTTCATTCTGTGCACAAGAGACTCGAGCAAACCTTTATTCTGGATTCTGAAATGCTGTGCTCTGTTTTTTTGGCCACTATAAAGGGTGTGTATACCAGACTAGGGCGTGTCGGGGAAGATTGATGCAGCCTCTTTATCTGTAAACTCCAGCAGTGCTCACGGGAATGCAGTGTGGGAAGCAGGAGCTGCTAGACTGTGCGGACTCTGAGCTCGGCCACCGCCTTTTGACTTTGTTTCTGGGTCCCTGATTAACCTCTGGAAAAATCCGTACATCTCAACTGGTCATAAATTTCGTCTTTGGAAACACAAGAGTATTGGACCATTAGCTGGTCTCTTAGTGCCCATCTCATTGGGTGGTTTTGAGACTTAAATGACATACTCTTTGTAGAGTGTTCCTCATAGTGCCTGATGCCTAATGCTCGGACGCTTTTATAGCCAGTGCTACGTGCCGAGTGCTCTTCTGATTGTTAATGTATTTGCTCATTTAATCAACCTGTGGACATACTCTTCTTTCCATTTTATAGGAAGAAGTTAGGCAACTTGCCCAAGGTCGCAGCTCTAGGTGACACATGAGCCCTTGAGAAATGAGAGTTGTTATTTGGGTTGACCCTGGGTGGCGCAGCAGTTGGTTGTTGACATGTCATTGTCCTTCCTTACAGGTGTCCTAGAGACTTCAGAGCGCCTGGACCGGGAGTCCACCTCCCATTACTGGCTCACCGTCTATGCAGCGGATCGGGGTGTCGTGCCTCTCTCCTCGTTTATAGAGATCTACATAGAGGTTGAGGATGTCAATGACAATGCACCACAGACGTCAGAACCTGTTTATTATCCAGAAATAATAGAAAATTCCCCCAAGGATGTATCTGTGGTCCAAATAGAGGCATTTGATCCAGATTCTAGCTCTAACGACAAGCTGATGTACAAAATTACGAGTGGAAATCCACAAGGATTTTTTTCAATACATCCTAAAACAGGTACGTGGTAATAGTATCGTGTGAAATGTTCATGCTTACACTTCTTGATACGGGGAAATTAAGAATTTTCTTAATTTACCACTTTTCTTTATTTTGATAAATCGTTTCCCTTCTGAGTTATTCAAAACAAGGCTTTATTTCCTGAAGAGAATTTAGTCCAAATGTTCTCCTTTCCCCCCTTTGAACTTGTTTTTATAGAGCTTATTTTATGGCTTTGCTCATTAGTAGAATTTCACTTTCAGGTGAAAACACAAATACAGTGTTTCCATAATAGCTCCTAAATTAGTGATCTGTCTTAAACTCACTGCAAATTCTGCTGCTAAGTATTCCAATTTTCTGAACTTTGCTTTTTATGAAGAATTATCAGAGGAATTTATTTCACAATTCACAGTATTTTTCTGTGTGGTTTTAGAATTTTTTCGTAGAGCAGTGCTGTGTTTCTGCAGGCGGGAGGGGATCAAGATTAAACAGTTTTCAGATTGGGAGCAGTTACTTTCTTGAACTGACACATCAAGTTTTCCTTCTGTTTCCCCAGGGTCTGACCCCCTGCTTATAAGTGGCTAGCTCCTTGACTCCAAAATCCTCTTCCAAAATCCTTATCAACTTTTAATCTTTGTTCTTTTACATTTCACAGCACCTCTGATTTTTTTTCCTCCGTTCTTGCTTCATTTCACACACAAAAAAAGAGCTTCCACCTAGCTATCATTTGTGTCCTACTCTTTGATTTCCTGATAACAGTTAAGACAGAATCGCCGTATGACATTGAGAGGACAGTTTATTTGTAGGAAAGAAAACTTCTTATCAGATCACTGGCCTTTGAACTCAGGGATGTTTCAGTGATGCGGTACTTTTCAGTAGCATCTAGTTAACAGAAAATTCTGAAGAGGGAGATTGTAATGCACGTACATTCCCCCATCGTGTCTTTGCTAATTCTGTCTTTCCTTATTCTTGGCGGGGGGGGGGGGGGGGGGGGGGGGCACTGGCCTTTTCAGTTACTGGGTTGTCTATTTCATGTATTAAGGAAGTAATATACAAAAATCAAAATTAAGGAGGTATTCTCTACTTCTTTACCGGTCTTTGCTGTCCCCCTCCCTTCTTTTTGTACTATTCTTACTTTGTAATGTTCCTTGTTGAACTTAAAGCAATTCTTGAGGTAGAAAGAAGCTTGCGGTCCGTGTCTGTACCACAGCTACTGTACGATACCAGATAGAGATCAGTGTGTAGGTTCTGTCTCTTAAAAAACATGTTAAAATGTTGGGTTTTTAAACCTCTTGTCATTCGTAGTCTGTCTTGATTGTTGAAAGTAAACTTAAGTACAAGATTTATCTTGAATATATGAGATTTACTTTTGCATGGAGTCCGCTTGTGATCGCTCTCTGCCCCTCCCCCCATGCGTGCACGCACACTCTAAAAATTTTTTAAAAATGACTTAAGAATGATTGAGCTGACAAAGTACAACATCCATTCATGATAAAAACCTTCTGCAGAGTAGCTCTGGAGGGAATATCCCTCAACATAATAAAGTCCTTATATGAAAGACCCACAGCTAATATCATTCTTAATGGTGAAAAAGTGAGCCCTAAGGTCAGGAATAAGACAAGGATGTCCACTCTTACGGTGTTTATTCAACATAGTACTGGGAGTCCCAACCACAGCAATCAGATAACAAAAAGGAATACAAGGCATCCAAATTGGTAAGGAAGAAGTAAAACTCTTGCTATTTGCTGATGACGTGATACTATATTTAGATAACCCTAAATACTCCGCCAAAGAACTGATAGAACTAATAAATGAATTCAGCAAAGTCACAAGATACAAAATCAATGTTCAGAAATCTATTGCATTTCTATACACCAATAATGAAGCAGCAGAAAGAAAAATTAAGAAGATAATCCCATTTACAGTGGCACTCAAAATAATAAGATACCTAGGGATAAACCTAACCAAAGAGGTGAAAGACCTATACTCTGAAGACTATAAAAAACTAATGAAAGAAATTGAAGATGACACAAAGAAATGGAAAGATATTCTATGATCATGGATGGGAAGAACAAATATTATTAAAATGTCTATACTACCCAAAGCAGTCTGCACATTTACCGCAATCCCTATCAAAATACCAACAGCATTTTTCACAGAACTAGTACAAACAATCTGGAAATTTGTATGGAACCACAAATGACCCCGAATAGCAAAAGCAATCTTAAAAAAAAGCAAAGCTGGAGGCATCACAATTCCAGACTTCCAAGTTACATTACAAAGCTGTCATCATCAAAACAGTATGGTACTGGTACAAAAATAGACACATTGATCATTGGAACACTACAGAAAACCTAGAAATAAACCCACAACTGGATGATCAATTAATCTTTGACAAAACAGGAAAGAATACCCAATGGAAAAATGACACTCTCTTCAACAAATGGTGTTGGGAAAACTGGACAGCCACATGCAAAAGAATGAAGCTGGACCACTTTCTTACACCATACACAAAAATAAACTCAAAATGGATTAAAGACCTAAATGTGAGACCTGAAACCATAAAAATCCTAGAGGAGAATACAGGCAGGAACCCATAGCAACTTTTTTCTAGATGTGTCTCCTGAGACAAGGGAAGCAAAAGCAAAACTAATCTGTTGGGACTACATCAAAGTAAGTTTCTGCACAACAAAGGAAACAAAACAAAAAGGCAGCCTACAGAATGGGAGAAGGTATTTGCAAAAGACATATCTGATAAAGGGCTAGTATCCAAAATATATAAAGAACTGATACAATTCAATACCCCCAAAACAAATAATCCAATTTAAAAATGAGCAGAAGACATGAACAGATATTTCTCCAAAGAAGACATCCAGATGACCAACAGACACATGAAAAAATAGATGCTCATCATCACTCACCATCAGGGAAATGCAAATCAGAAGTACAATGAGACATCACCTCACATCTGTCACAGTGGCTAAAGTCAACAACACAAGAAACAACAGGTGTTGGTGAGGATGTGGAGAAAGGAACCCTCCTATATCCAAAAGATACAGAAACACTAATTCAGAGGGATACGTGCACCCCAATGTTTATTGCAGCATTATTTACAATAGCCAAACCACGGAAGCAGCTCAGTTGTTCATCAGTAGATAAATGGATGAAGAAGTGGTATACACACACACACGATGGAGTATTATTCAACTATAAAAAAGAATGAAATCTTGCCATATGCAACAACATGGATGGAGCTAGGGAGTATAATAAAGTAAATCTGTCAGATAAAGATGAATACTGTATGATCTCACTCATATGAGGAACTTAAAAAAAAATGAGCAAAGAAAAAACAGAGCGAGAGATAAACCAAGAAACAGACTCTTAATTATAGAGAACACACTGATGGTTCCCAGAGGGGAGGTGGGTGGGGGGGGTGGGTGAAATAGGTGACGGGGATTAAAGAGTACACTTATCATGATGAAATAGAATAAAATAAAGACCAAAAAATAAAATAAATTTAAAAAGAATAATTGAGCCATCTAGAAATTTAATTACAGAAGAGAGAAACGATCTGAGAGTTGTTCTGGAAGAGTTGGGGGGAGGGTTCCAGAGCCCGAGCCCATGAAGGAGGGCTGGAATTAAGAGATTATATAGGAACATGAAGCCTAGATCCGCATCTGTAAATGATTCACAAGAGGCTTGTTCAGGCAGCCTCGTTGCCTACTATTTTTTCTACTGCACAAGTGGTAACCAAGTTCAGCTTCATTTTTGTGAAATAAAATGAAAGAGAATGAAGCCAAAAAATTAGAAGGCACTATGAAACCTAAAAGGAGAAAGGTAAGTTTATAAAAATTTCACAGGATTTCGGAGTCAAACTGGGAGATGAGAGAAATCTAGAAGTTAAAGCCTTGAGGTGATAATTCAGGAATAGAACTATCTCTAATTTTACAATTGTTCAATGAATTAGACTTTAAAATGCTTTCATTCTTCCTATGTCTTCTCTCTCTCTTCTAGATTAGGGTGAGTCCTCTGGGCAGAGACAGGCAGACAAGTGAGCAATAAATGTCCTTTTGAATATCTGAGCCAGGACTGTAGGTCTGGGCATGATGTATAATTACCGAGAAGGAAGGAGGCAAAGAGCTGATGTTGGTTAGAGCCATTGCGGGACAGCCTCGAAACCTTGCTTCTCTCCGGGGCCTCTGAAGTGACCACTCCATTGCTCTGCTGTCGGGTGTCGCAGAAATGTGATTCGTGTGGCCTTGCGGCTTCCTCTCCCAGCTCTCGATTCTGACCGCTCTTATGCAGGGATGTCGGCAGACACTTCTTGATCTTCAGGGAGAATAGATCCCCTCCAGGAGTCCACAGCCCCTCCGCAACCCCTGGGTGGGAAGCACATGATCCTGCTGGCAGAATGACGGGAGCAAATTCAGAAGGATTACAAGGAGGCTTTATTTTTTTATGAGTTGAAGACAGATAAGAGTGGAGGATAACTACCGTTAGAACCCAGAATGTTTTTGTTGTGAAGTATATTACAAACTGTATGGTTAGTAAAGAAGTCTAACGATTTCACACGTCGTGTAAAGTCTCTAAAGATCAAGAAATAAGCATCTTTTAGCTTGGGCATTATTAAAGATTAAATAAGAGCTTTACAAGGCCTGTCTCCAGATGATTCTGTCCCCCCCAACTCAGCAGAAACTTTGAGCCTGATCCTCAAGGCCCAAATAGCAATGCTTCAAAGTGTACATCTTGCTTAAAACATTTAAAGCAGACCTGTTTTTAATGGGTAGATTGGTATTATTGGAGGCCAGATTGTGGAAGCTGATGAAAGAGTCTAGCAGAAGAATGTTCCCGTGATTTACTGACCATAACACCACCTGGAGACCCTAAATCATGTTCCTTAATAATTAATGGCTGAGTGGGAAAATCACTGGGCTGGAAATCAAGAGATCTGGGCAGTAGTGAGGCTTACACCTCTGGGATCGTGGGGAAAACTGGCTTCCTGGTCCTTCCGTCATGTGATTAGTGATGAGCGTTTTGCACGCCTGTTGAGGGATGTCTACGCAGAGTGCAGGCCACTCGGAATCATTTATGGGAAAGATGCTTCTGCCTCTTCCATTTGCATGTGCTACATTTGCTCTATTCGCTGTGCATAAGATAATCAAGATTTTAGTAGATTGATCCAAGATAAACACATTGGATGGAGTAAAATGAAACTACTTGCTCCTTGGTGGTAAAGATCAGTTTAGGACCCTGGATTTATCAGAATGTCCAGCAGACTAGAGAAAGCCTAAATTCATTGCCATTCGGTCAGTTTTCCCATCAAGAACTTCCTGAGCCTCTCCTCTGTATACAGCACATTAAGAGACGCTTTGAAAGTTCACAGTCTGCTTAAGTGAAATGGCAAAGGGAAACTTGTGGGGTACGGGATAGTGTGGCCCCAGGCTCGGATGAACGCCTCCGGAGGAGGTGAGAAACAGACTGATGGGGTGGGTGTAGTTAGGGGGATGAGGCCCCTTGGACAGGTTACGGGGCTGGTTTTGAAGGTGGTGAAAGTGGATGGCTGGAGAAGAGGTAGGGGGTGTTTGTCATATTGGGGGACAGTTTGATGGCGTGATGATTATTAGCGGCCAAGCTGTCAAGTTAGAGGAGTATGTGGGAGAATGGCTACGCGTGCTGGAAAACCGTCAAAACCAGCAGAACGGCTCAAAGACAATATTTATGTTTGTTTTTAAGATTTTATTTATTTGTTAGAGCACAAGCAGGGGGGGAGTGGCAGGCAGAGGGAGAAGCAGGCTCCCCTCTGAGCAGGGAGCCCGATGCTGGACTCGATCCCAGGACCCCGGGATCATGACCTGAGCTGAAGGCAGACGCTTCACCAACTGAGCCACCCAGGAGTCCCAATATTTATGTTATTTTTATAAATAATGACCTATTTTCAAGAATGTGGCTGTAATTCCTCAGAACGTTTGATAGAAATCTAAATCCGATGACATCAAGTCATTTTGGGAAGGAGGGAAACCTGTCCCTGGTGTTTTTTTTCCCTCCTTTTGTCACGGTAGCACAAGATATTTTTTTTTGAAAAACAAAACAAAAAATCCTTCCTAGGACTGGATTTGATGCTCTGAGTTTTGGGTTCTAAGCGGCAGGTTTGAATGAACATTTTTGAATGGTTTTTTTTAATCTTTCAAAGTTTTTTTGTTTTGTTTTGTTTTGTTTTGTTTTGTTTTTGTGCTTGATTATGGTGCCGGGAACTGTCCTCCTGCATCTCGGATGGTTCTTCAGACGTTAAGTAGGGGGGGGCAGGGCTTTTCTTTCTCAGGGTGAACAAGCAGAAGAGACTTGCTCTGTTTTCGTTTTCTGAGCACACTTCTTTGACACCATGAATTTTTGTAACATGTTTTGTTTGATTATGTCCAATTTCAAGGTAAATTTCCTTTTCTTTTTTTTTCTTCCCTACCCCACTCCCCGCCCCCCCAACCTGACCGCCACCTCCCCTCTGGCAACCATCCGTTCTCTTTCTTTAAGAGTCTTTGTTAAGTTTGCTGCTCTTAACATAAATCCTGCCCTTGCTGAAGAGGGAGACAGAAAAGAGCAGAGACTGTTAAATTGTCTGAGCCTCCTTCTGCAGATACCTTACAGCTTCTCAGGTCAAGGACAGAGAAGAAGGGGGGTCCTGAACAATAGGGACCAGTGTGCACCTCACAGGTTTCATGATTCACAAGTAGCCTCAGGAAACTGAAACCACCCCAGCAAAATGTCTTCTTACTCAGTGTTAACAATTTAACTTCTGAGGAGTGATAGATATGCTACTTTCATAATCGGCAGATGATTTTGCAGTGTTACTTCTGTGCGTGGGCATGCTTTAGAAAAGACCAGAGTTTTATTCTCTTATCTGTGTATTTGGTATTTTCAAGTTTTGGATGCGAAGCAAGGAGTGCTCTTTATTTTTAGGAGGTTGTATTGAAGTATAACTGGCACATATTTAAAGTCAGCCATTTGATAAGTTTTGACGTAGTACAACTATGAAACCATTCCCACACGCAAGCAGTGAACGCGTCCATCTCTTCCAGAAGATTCCCTGGCCTCTCTGTATACCCCCAACCTCCCTCTGCCCCCATCCCCACGCAACCGCTCATCTGCTTTTGGTCACTGCGTATTAGTTTGCATTTCCTAAAATTTTACGGAAATAGACTCATAGAATGTATACTCTTTTTTTTCTTGGTAAGGCTTCTTGCACTTAGCGTATTTACTTTGAGATTCGCACATGTTGTAGTGAGTACCAAAAGTATGTGCCTTTTCATTGCTGAATATCCTTTGCATAGGTGTGCACTACAGTTTATCCGGTCACCTGTTGATGGGCATTTGTGTTCTTGCGCTTTATGGCTATTACAAACTACTGTGAACATTTGAGAATAAGTCTCCGTGCGGACAGATACGTCCACTTCTCTTTGCTTTCGCCTGGGAGTGGACAGCGGTCTGGAAACTTTTGAGGCTCTTAAGCTGGGACATTTGTAGGTCTTGCCTCTTTTTGTTTCCCATCTCAGGGATGGCTTGCTGTCTTTGTCTGATACCTGGTATCCCATAAGCCATTATTTCATTTATTTTGTCCATTTTGTTCATTTGTTTCCTGGTGGAGGGTAAATCTCATCTCCTGGCTGGATGCAGAAGTTCAACTGTTTTTATTATTATTATTTATTTATTTGACAGAGAGAGAGAGAGACAGCTAGAGCGGGAACACAAGCAGGGGGAGTGGGAGAGGGAGAAGCAGGCCCCTGGCTGAGCAGGGATCCCGATGCCGGGCTCGATTCCAGGACCCTGGGATCATGACCTGAGCTGAAGGCAGATGCTTAATGACTGAGCCACGTAGGCGCCCCGCAACTATTTTTAATTGAAGAAAAAAAAGGGCTTATTAAATTTAGAACTGCCATAAATATGTCTATACCTTTAAAACCTTATGTAATAAGTAGTAGGAGTCTTCTTAACCATTTTGTGTGTGTGTTTTAAGGAGTGAAAATTGAGTTTCTAGATTTATCTTAAGCAGAAACTTAGCAACATCCTGGGTGTGTTTCTAGAGTTTATAGAAATACAGATCACTGTATACTTTTGTCCACAAAATTGTATCACGGTATTGTACCTAATGCCCAGAACAGTGATTCTCAAGTTCTGGCTGGTACCATTCATTATCACTGTATTCTGTTTACCAGGACTGGAAAGAATATGTGTGGTACGTGCATGCCTGTGTGTGTATAACATACTTCAAAAATTACATTACTGGTTACAAATAGGTAATGCATTCAGAATACAAAATTCAAAAGCTACAAAAAAAAATCCAGTGAAAATTTTTGTTCCTTTTCAAGTTCCATAGACACCCTGTTTTCTTCCTCAATATGTTAACTATGTTTTATTTTCTATATCCTAATGCTCTCGTGTCTAGGGCCCCCCTGACCTGGGCAGAGACTGTCCCTCACGGGACTAGCCGGCTTTAGAGATAGCAAAGGACCCACTTTTCATAGGCACACTAGCCAATCTGGAACCCGTACTTGGAGTCACTTCCTTTATGGAGCTGCTATCTATCCGAGCCCCTGTCTGTCCACCTGCCTTCATATCCCAGCCTCAGGTACCAGATAGCCAGCACAACCCTCTCTGCTCCAGGGCCCACTGAAATAATTCTAACTAGCCAGTCCTAAACCTGCTTTTGCTGCTTTGCTTGTGTATTTTGTGGAACCCACAACAAAATCTCTTGCCCAGGCTTTCTCCTTGTTCCTTCCTCCTGGCCAACCTGGTGCGTCCCTGGGGTGCCCTCCTGTGGCATGGTGTGGCATGGCGTGTCCCCTGTCTGGGAATTGTAACCATCTCTTCAGTGACCCTGGTCTCCCGACTTGCTGGCCTAGCCATACTTGAATAATAAAATCGTCATTTTGAAACACTTGGAGGCAACTAGTATCTGCAGTTTCTTTCCCTCCTATACAACCAAGAAGACATTATTTTCTCTTTCTAAACAGGTACCAGCATAGGACCCATAGTGATACTCATCTTGGGTTTTTCTCTTAACCGTAGTAGATGATGCTGTGCTTTAGGAAAACGGTGTTATTTATCGATGGACTTTGCCACCGTATTTAGGAATATATGTGCATATCTGTGTCAATTTCACCATCCACTTTGCTGATCCACTGGTTTTACGCTGTCTAGTAAATACATTTTTTATATCTTCTCATCTGTTGATGTGCATCTTCCTGTTTGGGAACAGATACACTGAAAACAGTTTTTATGGTTAAAAATAAATGCATCAGAAATGTTAAGTCAAAGTAGAGGCATTCTTTTTGAATATATGTGTGTGAGTGTATGTGATTTCTGTGTGTCTACATGTGCGTAGTTAAAAGGGTTTAGGCTCTTTGACAGCTTTTGGATCCGTTTCCATCCACTTGGGATTTTAAATGGTTTAAAAACAAGTTTGAGGCTTTCAGCTGTTTCTTAGCTTTTCCTTTATCAGTTCTGTAGAGCTAAAATGTCACCTCCTTTGGAGGCTGATCTCGTCTCATTATTGGATCTGGAGCTTGTAAGTCCTGCTGGTTCTCTCTCTTTCGGCTGATTTCCATCAGGCTCTCTCATGCCTGTTACCTTTGAGATTCGAGCTTGAGAAAGACCGCCAGAGAGAAACCAGCAGACCGTGGCCTCCCTTCTTCTGTCCCCTTCTGTGTTGTTCTCTGATCTTTCCTGGACCCCTCTTCCACCCTGCTGCCGTCTCTTGACCTCACTTTTAGATCAGGCTGGAACAAAACTTCCATTAGGAGTCAGAGAGCCAGTGACAGGTGTAGCTTATGTATTAGGTGCATTGTGCTTTATAGATTACAAGCAACCTCATGTACTTTACAAGAAAAACCCTGTGAGACGGCTAGAGACTGCCAACGTTACCAAGAGTCGGCTGTCTTCCCCATTTGTATTTTTCCCATTTTACAAATAGTTCTACGACTTCAGAGAGGTAAAGGTCACCTGGGGGTTGGCTCCAGAAAGACAAATTCCTAACTCCTGCTTCTGGGAGCACGGTCCCTCCCACGTTCACTCGTTGTGCCCTTGGGTTTGGGGTGTAAATATGGTTTGGGCGCCAGCTTTTCTGTACCTTCTCTGTTCTTTGTATTGAGGAATTCCTGCATGACATAATGGTTGCTTTTTAGGCTAATCTTATTTCTGTAATATTTTTAGACCAAAAAGCATGAAGTTCCTAAATAGCACTAGATGTTTAAACTTAGTTTCATTAACCATGTACTGCAAGGAACATTAAACTTTTTTTTGTAAAGGGCGAGGTAATAAATATTTTAGGCTTTGCAGGCCATCCAGTCTCTGTCACTGAGTGAAAGCAGCCATAGACAAAATGCAAATGAATGGGCACAGCACGGCTGTGTTCCAATAAAACTTTATTTATGGACATTGAAATTTGAGTTTCATGTATTTTTCATGTATCTCAATATAGTCTTCTTGTGTTCCCCCCCCCCCCAACCCTTTAAGAACGGTAAAAGCCATTCTTAGCTTGCAAGCCATTCAAAAACAGGTTCAGGTAGTTTTCTGGCTCCTGATATGTTGAAGTATTTACTGGTTGGACTAGTTAAGTTGTTGATTTATTTCTCAGGGTAGACTATTTGATCAAGTAAAAATTGAGAATTTTCCCCACTGCTAAGCAGTGAATACTTACAAAACAATCTATGTTTTTCTTCTCCAGGTTATTAAAATTATTCTTCAAAGAATAGTAGTTAGGGTATTAGTTATCACAGTCAAAAGCTCAGGTAAGATTTAGCAAGTTGATGACAGACTATTAGATCTCTGAGAAAAAAACTGTTTCTCCTTAAAAAATATTTCCAGGTTTTGAGATTCTCACACTTTTTTTTTTTCTTGAGGGTGTTGTATCCTGTTAAAAGTATTTCAGAGCTTGAAATTCCAGCTCTCAGAGTTGACTGTATGTATACTTATAAAATCTTGACCACTTCCTCCATTTTTGTTTTTTGTTCTCCTTCCCTCATTCTGAGTTAAGAAATTCATGGCTCCAAGTACCAGGTGACAGCTTCTTGGGCTTTGTAGAGGACCACTTTATACAGGGCCCTGTTTCTCATTCATGTATTTACATGTAGGATGGACTATTTAACGTAGAATTATTTTAAGTTCAGTAGGAGACGTTTATTTGATTAGATAGATTTGGTGGTGTTTCTATAAATCAGATACATACATATATGTATGTGTGCGTGTGTGTGTGTTGTTTATGTGTAGTAATCCCTAACGTGTGGTGAAGACTTAAAATTCTGTGACTCACAGGTTTGCAGGTATGCTGGGTACTCATCCGTGTTCTAGTCCAGTAGCACACGGCCTCTCTCTCTCTCTCTCTCTCTCTCTCTCTCTCTATATATATATATATATATATATATTTTTTTTTTTTTTTTTTTTTTTGTCGTCAAAGTCAATGGCGTTTATGGTGGCTGGAACGGAGTCTGAACAAAGTGCAATAGGAAGTCGCTACAGCTGCAAACAAGTTCCAAGGGTTTCCGGTAACATTTGATAGCCACAAAGGAAGGAAATAAAGGGCCAGTCACTTTACAAAGCCAGGAATTCATTTAAGGAGGGGAAAAAAAAAAAAGTTTACCTATTTGTGGTCTTTTGCCAAAGACATGCAGATATTTTAAAAGATTTTTCTTATCTGTTCCTCCTGCTTATTTTTTATTTTATAGTGAAATAAAAAAGAAAAGAGTCTGAAAGAAGTAAAGTTTTATTCAGTGCCTTTTTTGCACATGTTGAAGTAGATATGCTTTTCCTCCTAAAATCTGTTAATCTTGAATCCTTAGGATAAGTTTTATTAAGGGGTATTCTGGGTTTTTTTTTTTTCCCCCATATGTTGCTGAATATCATTTGTTAAAATTACCTTAAGGACCACTATTTTAAGATTTTCCATTTACGTGCCTTTTTTGTCAACATGTTGTGAACCTTATGAAATGGGTTGGGTTTCTTTCCCTCTCTGTCTCTGCTCTGTCTGACATTTAGAGGAATGTCGAAGGCAATTCCCAATAAATTGCGTTTGGCTTTTGATCTTGTGTTTACCTTAGGTTTTAATACCATGAGGTTTCAACAAGAAAGAGTTAGTAAAATAGCATTAAAGCCAGAAGAGAAGTCTCGGAGACGTCAGGGTATAAATTGGTGTAAATTCCTACCCAGCCACCACCTGTGTGTGACTTTAGATTGGTCGTTTGATTCATTTTCTAAGGGTTTTCTCCGGGACTCCGAAAACTTGAGCGGAGTGAGCTCCGAGCACCTTAGCAGCCTTGACAGCCCGTGAACAGAGTTCCGTCCTGGCTCTGAGCCTCCTCCTGCCAGCACCAGGGCCGGAGTGACGCACAGTAGTGCTCAGGCGGCCGCGGCTGCCAGGGGGGCGCGACAGGGCGCGGTTACACGCAGTCTTCCAGCACCACCTGAATAAAGATGGCGCAGTCCCGCGGAGTGTCTCTGAGCTCATGGTCTGAAGCTCCAAGGGGATGGATGTGGAGTGATAAGTCCGGGGGCAAGGGAGCGTTCTCTCGGCCTAGAAGGAGATCTGTATTTTTAGAATGGGGCTGGGGTAGCGATGCCCAGCCTCCCTGCCTGTCTTTCCAAGTCCGCTCTGCCTTGTCAGTGTGGGTGCTTGTCTGCCGGCTCGGGGTGGGCATTCAGGCTTGGCTTAGGGCTTGAGGGCTGGGATCGACCCGTATTCATTTATTATATCCGTCCTGGAACCACATGTGGTACTGAGTGTGCGGTTGCTGCTTCAGACTCCCTGACTGTTGACAAAGATTTAAAAAATGGTGGAATTCAAATGGTTTTCATTTCACCTGTTGGAAGGGGAGTCTTTAAAGTTGGAGCAGAGAAAGGCTGTCTTCGGTCTAGGTTCCCTCCCTTGTGCCGGCGGTACCCTCTGTCTGCCCACGTCGTGGTGGTCCTCAGCACTCGAGCTGGGATCTCTGTAAACTGCAGTCATCAGCCTTGTTCTGAGAACATTTTCATTTTCTTTTTTCTTTTTGTTTTCTTTCCTTTTCCTTCCTTTTTTTTTTTTTTTAAGATTTTATTTATTCGGCAGAGAGAGAGAGCAAGCACACACGGGGGAACAGCAGAGGGAGAGGGAGAAGCAGGCTCCCCGCGGAGCAGGGAGCCCGGTGCAGGACTCGATCCCAGGACCCTGGGATTATGACCCGAGCGAAGGCAGGCAGATGCTTAACCGACTGAGCCACCCAGGTGCCCCACATTTTCCTTTTCCTAAAGTTGGTCGGGAACAGATCTGTGAGGTAGAATGTTCTATGGAAAACCGTTTACTGAGTGACAGGCATGTACTACATGGCATTCTGTGGTTACTGTCTCATGCTTCCCTGTCTCACTGTTTGGCCTGGCTTTAATACTTCATTTAGAAAATGAGAATAAAGGGGCGCCTGGGTGGCTCAGTCTTTAAGCAGCTGCCTTCGGCTCAGGTCATGATCTGGGGTCCTGGGATCAAGCCCCGCGTCGGACTCCCTGCTCAGCGGGAAGCCTGCTTCTCCCTCTCCCACTCCCCCTGCTTGTGTTCCCTCTCTCGCTGTGTCTCTCTCTGTCAAATAAATAAATAAAATCTTTAAAAAAAAAATAAAAAATGAGAATATGTACTAATTGTGTGCTTCCTCCCCGGTGTTCCGTACACATGATTAGTCCTTGTAGTTCTTTAGTAGCTTAATGAACTTAAAGCAGGCTGTATTTTAGTAGTGCACCGTGGAAGTTAAAAAAGAAGAAAATCATCCAGGAGCCCAGAATTTAGCACGCATACCCCATAAAGTTCTAAAATGCTTTTGTTTAACTTCTGACCTCTCATATCTTCTCTGTTTATTTTGTAGGGTTTATGTTAATTTTTCCTGGTAGTAGGCATTTTACTGTTTTGGTTTTTTTCTTAGCCTATAATATATTTCAGAGGAATGAGAGATCATTATGGCTAAACTAGAAAGGATCGTTGTGGCAAATGTAGGGCAAGCACAGGTAAATTTTTTCTGACAAAGAATATTTTACTCGGTAAATGGTTTTTGAAACATTTTCTCTTATTATTCTCATGGTGCCCTGAGGCCCGTGGTGCTTGTTAAATGAACTCTTAAAAGAGCAGTGAGGAAGATAAAAAAGAGAGAGGGGGAAAAAAAGGCAGTGAGGAATTGTTCTGGTTTATTCAGAATGAAAGGGTTTTTTCTATCTTGGTCTTTAGTTGAAACAACTTTCTAATAGGACTTTATATTTTATAGGCATTAAGCTCGTATTTATAATTATTAATAGGGTTATTGAAAAATATTTAGGCATTTTTGTATTTCACTATTACTATGGGGGAGGAAAGACTATGAAAAGCAATATAAAGATAAAACTGATGTACAATATTATATTGCGTATTTTATATTATTAATTAAATAGAAGACTTATCTCACCTGTGGTTCTCAAACAGTGGTTTAAGAGGTTCCCGCCAGAACTGAGAGCCTGCTTCCCCTTCCTTTTAAAACACCCTTTGGCTCTAGCAAGCGTAGTTTTTACAGTAAGAGTACATTTTAGGAAGTATGATACACTTCGTTAAATTTTTGTTTAAAAAGCGTATTAGGGGGCACCTTGGCGCAGTCGCTTGGACCTCCGACTCTTGACTTCAGCTCAGGTCATGATCTCATGAGTCGTAGGATTTGAGCCCCACATCGGGCTCCGCCCTGGGTGTGTGGGGCCTGCTTGAGATTCTCTCTCTCCCTCTCCCTCCGTCTCTCCCCTCTCTCTATAAAAGGAAGTATTGGGAAAAATGATAAAAGATCTACTACTGTCGTATTTCTAAGTTTTATTTTTTTTATTATATATGTGGCTGGATACTCCAGATTTAAAAAGCAAATCCTTTATTTAAGACCTTCCAGCCTTAAAGTAGTTTTCAACCAATAAACATTTCTGTCTTCTCACACTGATTTTTTAAACTATTTTCGTGTTTAAATTTCTTTAAATAATACACTTGTTAAAAATAAAAGATTTCCATAATAAAGAACTGTATTAAGTAAAACGTGGAAGTACCTGTTCTTCTCTTCCTTTGGCTCTCGTTCCATTTCTCAGAGGGCACCCACTAGTAATTTGGGGTTTAGCCTTTTATGAAGGTGTGTACACATATTACGTATCATAGATACGTATATTACCTTTTTAGTTTTTGTAATCTTGTCTAAAACTTGCTTGAGCAATGTTGTTTTTATAGCCTACTCACTGGGGTATTACGGTTTTATTTTAATTGTGCTTAGTGTTGCTGATTCTTAAAGCATACTGAATGTCCTGGGAGCAATCCTTGCTAAGGTAGGGGTTGGAAGTAGAAAGGTAGAAATCAGATTTCCAGATCGTGGTAGTAACAACTCCACAAGAAACCACCGTGTCCTCACTGAAGATGCCTAAGTCTTAAACTAAATACTTGTTTTACCACCAGATATGCCACATTAAAGTTCTTAAATTTGGTAAAGAACAGAATATATTAAAGTGTTTCAGCAAAATCAGTGGAGAAAATGGTTGAAAATAATAGACCTAAATTGTATGTCTATGGTCAAGGGCTAGTCACAATACTGCTGTGATTAGTAAACCGTTGTGAAAAGGATACAGTCTTGAGGATATCCACAAAAGGAGCCAGACTGGATGCCTAGAGGTAATCCTAGAATAATGTAAGAAACTCCTGTGTGTTCACTGAATAATTTTGTGGTGTGATCATTATACATATTAACTTAGGTAATTATGATCGACACACTCGAGTTATTTGTGTGAGCTAAGAGTTTGGGCTCTGGGGTCAGATGGACTTAGGGTCACATCTTTTGCTTTGCCACTTACTAGCCTTGTGACTTTACCCCCTCAAAAGCCTCAAATATCTTTTTTTTTTTTTTTTTTTTTTTTAAAGATTTTATTTATTTGACAGAGAGAAAGACAGCCAGAGAGGGAACACAAGCAGGGGGAGTGGGAGAGGGAGAAGCAGACTCCCCGCTGAGCGGGGAGCCCGATGCGGGGCTCGATCCCAGGACCCTGGGACCATGACCTGAGCCGAAGGCAGACGCTTAATGACTGAACCACCCAGGCGCCCCTCAAATATCTTAATATAGTCTATTAGTAGCTCCCCTGTGGGGTTGCTGTGATTATTCATCGACAATGACCTATATAAAATGCTTAGCCCAGAGCCGGATCCCTGGAAGCACACCATTAGGTTGCCTAAAAAGTGAGCTGTGAGACCATAGTTTAATACTTGTCTGTACCTTTTAGGTCTAAGAGCTGTTTCCTTAAATGGATTGCATGCCTTCAAGGACATGGCTTTTATATGTGTGTCTCAGAGTGACATGTTTGGGGAAGACGTTCTGAAAAAAATAGTTTGAATAACTTTTAAAACAGACTGAACAAGTGGGTGACTTTGAGTTAGTAAGCCTATGACAACATCATCACTGCTTATGAACACACATGTCCTTGGTTAATTTTTAGTTCTTAGAAATCATCAGAAACCAAAAATATAAGTTGGTAGAATATTGATTCTCCCCCCCCCCCCCACAGTCTTTAAACACAGAGACTTGATTTTTAGGTGTTTAGGTAAAGCTGTAAACTACCAGCAAGGACCAGGTTTCTTCGTCCCCAGCTGAGCCCGTGAGAAAGGAGACTAGTGAAAGGGAAGGGATGTAAGGAAGGGGGAAGCATTGTGGAGTGGTGGCACCAGCATGTCCGAATCTTGGACATGTTCGCTTTTTCACTCTTTAAGACCGATATTTATAGAATTTAGATTTTGATAGCAAATATATTTGCCATTGAATGACTGCTTCAAATTCTAAGCACAGGACAAGATTTTGGGTATTATAGGTGTCAGTTTTTGGTTTTGACAGGGATACTTTGAAAATTGGATCTTCCCTAAAAGAGCAGAAATAACTTGTGACTATTTAAATTATTTAAGCTAACTTAAAAATTCAGCCACATGTCCAGTGCTTAGTGGCCACACATGCTGGGGGCTGTCATAGTGGACAGTGCAAATTGAAGAACTTGCCCATCACAGAAAGTTCTGTTGGACACCTGCTTTTCTAGAATATATGTTGCTGTAGTTCATGCACTATTATTAAATGAGCAAAAGGATACAAAAGCCAAAGTAGTTGCAGGGGTTAGAGGAAAATAATCAGAGTAATGGGAAATGTGAATTAGGTGAGTAGACTTTTTTCCCCCATTCCATGATCTTTCCCCTTCCTCTGCTTATTCTCACGTAGAGTAATTGGAAAATGGTTCAAAGTAAATTTCCTGCCAAGCAAGGTGAACACAAGGCCATACTTTTTTCCCTCTAAAACCAAGACCCCCCCCCCCCCCCCCCAGTTTTGTTTCTTTAAAAACTCCTATCACTGATCACCAGTATTTGCGCTCTCATTGTGGTTGCACCTTAATCCTATTCAGAAATTTTTTCCCCCCTCCTTCTTCTCTGGCTTTTATCTAGTTACATCTGCAGCACTGATGTTTCAAACCATTTTTTATAGAACCAAATCTTTCAGTTCCTCTCCACGTTTCTCTCATTCTTACTGTGGACTTCAGACTCTGATGCTCTGGGTGTATTGAACTCCCAACTCCCCCACCTTGTTGAAAGACCTTGAGTAAGCAATCTAATCTCTCTGAGCCAGTAAAAATGTTAAAATTTATTTTTTATGATACAGATATCACCACTTATATACATCTGGATTAAATGAGATAATTTATTTAAAGCTCCTAGCACAATACCTTGGCATGTAGTAAGTCCGATAATTAGAGATGAGGTCATCGGATGCATTATTTAGCTCTGGCTGTGTAGCAAACCGTCCCAGAATTTGGTGGCTTAAAACAACCACGTTTAGGGCGCCTGGGTGGCTCAGTCGTTAAGCGTCTGCCTTCGGCTCAGGTCGTGATCCCAGGGTCCTGGGATCGAGTCCCACATCGGGCTCCCTGCTCGGCGGGAAGCCTGCTTCTCCCTCTCCCACTCCCCCTGCTTGTGTTCCCTCTCTCGCTGTGTCTCTCTCTGTCAAATAAATAAATAAAATCTTTAAAAAAAAAAAAAAAAAAAAAAAACAACCACGTTTAGTGGAGGATTCTGCTGGGCAGTCTGGTCTTGTCCAGGCCTGACCCGTCTTTCATGCAGTGGTGGTCACTTGGCTGGCTGGCTCTGAGGCTGCCTGGTCCTGGATGGCCTCACTTGCATATTGAGTGGTGGGCTGGTTGTCTGCTGGAACAGTAGATGGCTAGACTGTGTCTCATCATCCTGCCAAGTTAAAGCTTTCTTGGAATACAGGGCCCTTGCTTTCTCCCTGTGTTCTATATGAACCCTACACTCTAGTCTAACTTTTGTATTGTTTCCTGAATGTGGTCTTTGCCTTCACCCTTGTTTCTTGAAAACAAGACTCTGTCTTAATCATCTCTGCATTCTTAGTGCACCGCACAGAACAGTTGAATGAATACCTAAATACAGCTCCTCCTTTGTGGACTGTCTCACATGATCCTCACCTCCTAATCCTTTGCTGTTCACTTTTCTGTGCTCCCCGCTTTGTGACGTCCATTTGATCTCTTAAACTCTGGGAAGTTTGGAGATGGTTTTTGGTATTGATTTATAAGAAATGTCAAAGAGTAAAATTTTATATTGAAACATTAACATTCTTTTCTTAAATGGATTCTCTTCTCTAAATTCTAATGTGGCCTTGGAAAGCTATGAATAGTTTTTTTAATGATCATCAAACACAGGAAAGGTTGGCTTCTTAGTTTTACATACATTTTTGGGGTAAATTGGTAGCTGCTACTGGTTGATTATGTATTTGCTACCTCAGTTCACCTACATTTGTAATAGTATTGGTCTACACAATGTGATGTTTTTCTAGGCCAAGGAAAGAAACTTTCTCTCTTTTCATTTCTATTTTTAATTTCATAGTGCTCCGCAGAAAAGATAAAGCACAGAGTTACCAAAGGCAGCACTTGAACGTACGTTTTCTTGCTTTTGTCCACTCTATTTTACTTTCTGATTTGCTTTTTTGACCTACTACATGAATAATGATTAACTTGCTGGTGTGTGTGTGTGTGTGTGTGTGTCAAACTTTATATAAGTCGCAGTTCAGAGTTTATGGATCCTTGAAATACCAAAGTGCAGGAAATTATGCAGTGTGAGGTGATGGGGAGGAAAAGAAACCCCAACACTCTCACTGGGGCCTCGGGAAAACTAAACTCGAATCCCGCCTCTGATAATGACTTGCTGCTGGTGGCCTTGAGACAGTTAACTTCTCTTTGGCTCAGGCAGCTGGGCTCGATAATCTTGAAGGTTTCTCTCTAGCTCTGAAGTATTGTGCTGTTTCTATCATTGTGCTGTTTCTATCAAATATATGTCCTCCTGGGATTTTGTATTAAACATTACAGATGAGCACAACTGTTTAAAATGAAAGAAATGGATATACTTATTGGGATATTTAATACCTACAGGGTTAATAACATGTCCTGGGTATGTAGGAAAAGTATACTTTTTTTTTTAAGATTGTATTTTTTTATTTTATTATGTTAATCACCATATATTACATCATCAGTTTTTGCTGTAGTGTTCCATGATTCATTGTTTGCGTATAACACCCAGTGCTCCATGCAGAACGTGCCCTCTTTAATACCCATCACCAGGCTAACCTATCCCCCCACCCCCCTTCCCTCTAGAACCCTCAGTTTGTTTCTCAGAGTCCATCGTCTGTCATGGTTCGTCTCCCCCTCTGATTTCCCCCCCTTCATTCTTCCCCTCCTGCTATCTTTTTTTTTTTTCTTAACATATATTGCCTTATTTGTTTCAGAGGTACAGATCTGAGATTCAACAGTCTTGCACAATTCACAGCGCTTACCAGAGCACATACCCTCCCCAGTGTCCATCACACAGTCACCCCATCCCGCCCACCGCACCCCCCAATCCAGCAACCCTCAGTTTGTTTCCTGAGATTAAGAATTCCTCATATCAGTGAGGTCATATGATACATGTCTTTCTGTGTTTGACTTATTTCACTCAGCATAACACCCTCCAGTTCCATCCACGTCGTTGCAAATGGCAAGATCTCATTCCTTTTGATGGCTGCATAATATTCCATTGTATATATATACCACATCTTCTTTATCCATTCATCTGTTGATGGACATCTTGGCTCTTTCCACAGTTTGGCTATTGTGGACATTGCTGCTATAAACATCGGGGTGCACGTACCCCTTCGGATCCCTACATTTGTATCTTTGGGGTAAATACCCAGTAGTGCAATCCTGGGTCGTATGGTAGCTCTAGGAAAAGTATACTTTGGATTCATCTTTTCATACAGGTGTTTGTCGAGTAGGCCAGGCGGGAGGATTGGCAGGATTGAGAAGTACAGAATTAAAGTGGAAAGGAACGTGAGATGCATGACGAATTCCACCGCTGAGATGGTGTGGCCAGAGTACGGCATATTTGGGTGGCTTGTGGTGTGGTCCATGTAAGGTAAAACGTACTTCCCAGGAGTATCCACAGTTTCCCTCTGGTATTGTCCTGCTTCATTAGGAAATTGTGTTTTCTCATTAGGGTTCATTTTGTATGCAAATTCCACAAGAGGCATGAATTTTCCCCTTCTCTTAGGGGGCACAGCACCTCTTGCTGCCACTCCCCCCCCAAACGCACATGCCCAGCCTCCCCCGGGGGTGGTATTAGGAAAAGAATACAGTGCCACTTTCGGTAGGATTTCTGTTGGCAGGAGTGTTGTGAATCTAGGAAAAAAGGTCATCTTGTCAGTCTGAAATGTCTTTTGTGTTCGTGAGCTGTTTTAATGTAACTTACATTTCAGTTGCCACACAAGGCTGGTGGCTACATTGGTTCGCTCGGGTCTAGATCTCCATGTTTTGTGCTCACTCATAACATCGCTCCACGTGAGCCTGCAGAACAGTCTCCTCTTCGTAAAAGAACTCCCTTTCCTGGTCTCCTTCCTTCTTGCCTCCCTGGCTCTCGTTTTAGCTTCTCTTCTAAGCTTCTCTGGCATACTTGGCGGAGGGACTTCCTCCTTCAGATTCTCTGTCCCTGGCATCTGGGACACATGGTTTTCTTTCAGCCAAATGCTTCCTCAGCTTCTTCATGGCTTCTAAACATGGCCGTCCCCTACTTTCGTGAGATTGGCCCACCATTCTCTTTTTTTCTTCACACCCTCTTGAGGTGTAACCCGAATCTGTCCACCTCCGGCTGCTACCCTGCACTTGGGGTCAGTGTCTCTCCGTGTCCCCTGGCCTCTAAATGCACGTTAAATCATCTTCTGTGAGCTCACGTATAAGCTATAAATGTGTATCATTATTTCCACATGCAGTTTCTGCGTGTGTGTCACTCAGACACCTGTTTTTAATGCTGCTCTTTTATGGTTTTAAGGAATTCATGTGTTCACACGTTTAAGTATTTTTTTAGGCTAACAGAGGTGTAGCAGGGTGACCAGGATGTACAAGGAAGGCAGTCTCTGCTCTCATGAAGACCTTGGGATGAGTGACTGTAGTACTGTGGGGTGAGGTTACGATAGAGCGAATGTCAGAGCCCGGCGCTCAGCGGCAGGGCCCCAGGCCGCACCTGTCAGGGCAGGCCTCAGAAATGGTGTCCAAGCTGAGAGGGGAAGGAGTGGATAGCAACTAGGCTAAAAAAATGTGTAAGAAAGGAACATTAGAATTCATCGCACTCGAATGAAATTAATGTTCCATTTGCGTTAACAGAGGAGAATTAATTTGAAACATATGGAGAGTGCAGTGCAAGTAAGTACAAACCTAGGTTTGCTTTTTGTCTCTGTTGAATTTGTAGCAGGGAGGTGGGCACTTCCTTTGCAAGCTGTCTGGTGTGCTGTAAGTAAACTATAAAGTGGCCAATGTTATTTGCTAATGGATAGTTACTTATTTGCTGCAGAAACTTATTTGCTGACAGATATTCGGATATTTGTGCAAGGAATGATTATGTTCTACAGAAGCAGGATACTGTTTTGCTGTGAACATGCCAAGTTGCTGCCCTTGATGTTACCGTTGATAACAACTTTCTGATGGGCACATTAAGACAATTAGAGGGGACTAATCCCAGTAATTTCCTGTCCTCCTTGAACTACTTAAAATCACAATCAGAAATGGTAAACTTTTGATAGGAAAAAAGAGGGATTAACTGTAAAAGGTTTTTGACTAATGAAAATCAAAATCATGCCACATTAAGCAGCGTTTTCACACCATTAAGCACTGTGAAGCATTTTCTTCGAACCCCTTTTAATCTAGAAGGATGGTTTGGGAAAAACACCAGATTCTAGTCTACAATATAGTCTTTCGTTGTTCTTATTAACAAAAGCACATTGCTTCATTGAATTGTGGGGAAGGTAATGTTGATTGAGATCCTTCGTAACTATTTGAGAAAAAAAAATACTTCAAATTAAATGAAAACACGAACGTTTCATTTACAAATTTTAGAGAAGCATTTTGAATAGCCTTTAATTGGTAGTTGCCTGAAATTAGTTAGGATAATAGGGGAAAATCAATTATAGCGATGGAGTCTGTTCTTAAATATAAATTATTTGAAATATTTCCCTGTGGGAAAAAAAACACAAAGCTGGGCAGGAGAAAGGTTGTTCTTGGCAGTTGTCTTGCCACGTAAGGTTTTACCTGAGCTTTAAATCTGACATTGGATTCATTCAACACAGGCTGTAGAGGATATTTTAGCGGTTGGGGGAATTTTGTTTGTGTTTTGTGAAGTAGAGAACATATTTAATCAGTTTTAATGGTCTTCCAGGATCCAACGTATGTTGACAGTTTAGCCGACTGTTATTAAAGTTCTAGAGAGAGAGTGAAACTATAGATTTTCTAGTTTGATAGAAAAATCAAAGAAATAAAGAATATGGGGTTTCTTTGAGGAGTATTTATGTTTTTTCTTTCATTGGAAATTAATTGATACTTGAGCAGTATTTCCTGGAAAATCACATTACTTTTATAACCGTTCTTCACTTTATGAGTGTAAATGATTCAAAGGTAATAAATCATAGTCAACATTAGATTTTCCAGTGGTCCTTTTTAATATAGTTACAGAAGATTTTTCTGTCAACTGTTAATCATCACTGCAGCAGTTAGAGAAATCTGAAATCCTGGATAGCTTCATCTTTTTAAAAATCTCTTCTGACAAAATGTTTATTCAAACCACTGAACAAACAAAAAATGTAACTGATTTCAGTTTTGCCACTTTCTTCATTCTTCTGTCATTTGTCTACTGTGTTTAAGAATCATTAAAATGAGAAAGTATGTTGTTTGTAAACAAAATAATTGAACCTGGATTAATAATTTTTTCCCCTTCAGAATCCAGAGATTTGCTCAGACTTTTAAACTCAGTGTGGTGTCAGTGACACTTGAGTCAATTACAAAATTGACTTTATCTGTAAGGATTAATGAACTGTTATCATTTTGTAGGTCTTATCACAACAACGTCGAGGAAACTAGACCGAGAGCAGCAAGATGAACATATATTAGAAGTAAGCATTTCTTTTTTTTTTTTACTTATTTAAAAGTTTTATAAATATCATGGGAAGGAGCATTCTTCTTCACAGTCACTAGTATTCATAACTGTTATGATTTTGTTATGTTAGCTCCTGGTCATTATTAACAAGGGAAGTAAAAGGGAAAGGAAACTTTTGTGAGTGTAGTTCATGTCCCCTTAAATCCCTTTCTATCCCCAAAACACAAGATCATTGTGTAAGTTCCGCTCTAATTTTTGTGCGCACATACAGAGCAAACAAACTGGAAACAATATTATTTACATTTCCTTTTCATTTACATAAGAGATACTTTTTCTTAATGCCTTCTTCATCTTTTTCCTTAGTATTCTGTTTTCGGGATATTTTTATGATAATAGATCTAATTCACCTGTGGTTTCTGGTTTTCGTCGATCTTAAATAATTGTATTGTTTTTGCACTTTAAACTGAATTGTAGAAAGTTTGTGATTTTTGAACATTTCTGAAATAAAAGATTGAAGACTGATACGTGCTTTTCTAAGATGGTCTCTTCTGATGGGCTTCTCGTTCTCATGGCTAATTTAAAATGCCTTTCTAGTCCCTGAAAGGAGAAACACAGCTTGCCGTATACTGGTTTGCTGGTGGATGGTAGGCACGTTTCAGGAGCAGGGATAGGAATCACGTGGAGGGGAAGGTAGAGGGTCATGTGGAGGTCAGGTGTGATGCGACTGCTGGGTGCCAGGACCTACAAGCCAGGAAGAGGCTGAGAAGAGGCAGTTGGGAGAATTCCCTTGGAGAGGGAAACTGAGCAGAGCAGACATGTAACCTCTTGACTTTCCTCTACTGCAAGTTAAAGGCCACTGTTGATCATTGGAGCCAGAAGACCAAGTGCTTGTTGAGTTGTGAGTTACCTGCACGAGTCTTCCATTCTACTAGTGTGGGTACTTGAGAAAGTCCAAAACTGTGGTTTATTAAATTATTTTTATTAATACTTCTCCCTTTTTATATTATCGCTATTCGTAATGCTACCTGCTTCATTTCATTTCATCCTTAGTCAGTTTTCTAACTTTGTCAATAAAATACTTACTTTTTATAGCTCTATAGTGTGTGCACATGAATATCCTGTCTAGAAAAGGTGGTTTCACAGCCACCATTACAGTTAGTAATTGCCTTTTTTTTTTTTTTTTAAGATTTTATGCATTTTGAGAGCGAGAGAGAGAGAGCACGCGAACAGGGGGAGGGGCAGAGGGGGAGAGAGAGAGAGAGAGAGAGAATCTTTAAGCAGACTCCCTGCTGAGCGCAGGGCCCCACATGGGGCTCGATCCCAGGACCCTGAGATCATGACCTGAGCCGAAATCAAGAGGCGGATGCTTGATCAACTGAGCCACCCAGGCGCCCTTACAGTTCATCATCTCTTCATGTGTTACATCTGAGTGTTAGTCATAAGTCGTACAGTTAGTTCCCTTAAATTCATTTTCTTTCTGTTAGAGCAGAGTTCAGAATTTTGATTCGGTCCCTGCAGTGATTGACAGGAGGAAAATATGGTTCCCCAAGAAAGGAAGCAGGTGGTGCGCTGTCCTGAGCGGCAGGTCCCAGGCATTGGCATCTTGCTGCGGCTGCACCCTGGTTAGAACCACACTGGACACCTGTTTGTTGTGTGCCTCCCTCCAGAGCCGCCTTTTTGCAGGAAATGTCCGAGGCTGGATGGGAGCAAGTACAAGATACGTAGGGCTTGGCGGATACTATGAAGATGTTGATGGGAAATAAGCCTTTGTAATGGGTTGTCACATACGTATGTTGTATGTTTTCTGTAGTCCTTTATGGTGGTGGATTTGAGGGCCAACGGCAGCATTGATTTGACTGTCTTAAAGAAGAGTTTTTTCCCCAATCCCATGTTAAAAGCTGTGTTACTGGCTTCTGGTGCTTGAACCCAGCCTTAAGAACATTTTGGTGATGATTACCACAAAACATAGTGCTCGCTTCTATTTCTCTTTAATTTTCTCTCTTTTCCCTGAAGATCATATGAGAATTGATCAAAAGGAAGTAATAATTGTACATTTTGTTTTATTTTGAGAATGTGGAGAGGTGAATCATATACTTGAAGCAACTGCTTAAATATTCTTGGCAAGTACCATCAGGATATATTCACATTTCTATAAACAACAGGATTTATATTCACCAAGCTTTTAAAAAAAAAAAAATGCCACGGAAAACTTCAGTATACTTTAATATTTTTAGTATTTCAACCATTATTTTTGGAGGATGTGGTGAGGGAAAAATAGCTATTTCAAAGGTCATTGCTTTTAATGTCCACACCAAAGTAAAAGTGGACATTTGATTCGGGGGGGGTGGAGACCATGCATATGGAAGCATTCACCACTGTAGTCCTTAAGACTCGGATTTTTATTCCTAAGCTGAATACATGAATAATTAGGATGACCATTACTTTATATTTCTTTTACTGAAAATCTTACTTAATAAGTGGGTCTGAAATGAAAATTTTTGTATCTGCCATACTAAACGTGGAGGACTTCTGAACAAGAAAAGAGTCAAACAAAACAAAATGATGATAGCTAATATTAAAAGGCATGCTCCTTCAAATATATTTTAAATTAATGATTTAGCTTGCTTTATTGTTGAGGCTTAAAAATGAAAGTTTTTAATGCAGCATGTGGAGATTTGATTTTTTTTTTTTAAAGATTTTATTTATTTATTTGACAGACCAAGAGAGACAGCTAGAGAGGGAACACAAGCAGGGGGAGTGGGAGAGGGAGGAGCAGGGAGCCTGACTCGGGGCTCGATCCCGGGACCCTGGGATCACGACCTGAGCTGAAGGCAGACGCTTAATGACTGAGCCACCCAGGCGCCCCCGGAGATTTGATTTTTAAGTGCGTAGAGTGTATGTTATTCTTTAGCCGACTCTGTTTGGCATAAAAATAAGTTGTTTTTGATAGCTTGCCATTTCGGCGACATTCATGTTATAGCTGCAGGAGTGCAGGGAGAGGTGGTGTGGTGAGGGGAGAGCCAAGGACTCACGCTGCCTCTTTCTTGGCCCTCGCCTTTCTCCCCCTGTCCTGTCTGGAACGGGACACATCGTCGTCTTGCCTCCCCACAGGGCTGTTGTCAAAGGAGAGAAGGTGGTGTGTGTCATAGTGGTGTGAACTCTGCCGGTCTCTGCAAATGTGGTTTATCATTAATTAGGAGGAAGATAGTCACTTTTTATATAGTTATATTTTAAAAACATCTGTTGATCTGTTACGTTTCAAAAACAGGTTACTGTGACTGACAACGGTACCCCCCCCAAATCCACCATTGCAAGAGTGATTGTGAAAATCCTTGATGAAAATGACAACAAACCTCAGTTCCTACAGAAGTTCTACAAAATCAGACTCCCAGAGCGGGAAAGACCAGAACGAGAAAGAAACGCCAAGCGCGAGCCCATCTATCGCGTGATAGCTACAGACAAAGATGAAGGGCCCAATGCGGAAATCTCTTACAGCATTGAAGATGGAAACGAACATGGCAAATTTTTTATTGAGCCAAAAACCGGAGTGGTTTCATCCAAGAAGTTTTCTGGAGCTGGAGAATATGATATTCTTTCAGTGAGTTAGGATCTAGTCTTTGATTTTCTCACATACTTTGTTCATCTGGTCTTAATGTCACTTCTCTGAAAACGTTCTCTCTCTTCAGTAAGTGGCCTCGGTGTTTGTGATCTAACGTCGGGAAATGTGGCTTTCGTTTTGCCTTCTCAGCTGTCGCTCTAGTCATTACCTATGTTGCGTGTGGCATGAAGAGGTTGCTCTTTTTAATCACACCTTAAACATGGGGAATATACAAATAACAGAAACTTAAGTGTTTGAAATTGGCTCGGTTTGAGACCAAACCAATCTGTGCCTTGGTTATAGGATGTAACTTCTAATTTGCTCCCTTCATCCCCTCTGCTTATTTCATAGATTAAGGCAGTTGATAATGGTCGCCCCCAAAAGTCGTCAACCACTCGACTCCATATTGAATGGATCTCCAAACCCAAACCATCAGTGGAGCCGATTTCATTTGAAGAACCATTTTTCTCCTTTACTGTCGTGGAAAGCGATCCGGCGGCTCACATGATCGGCGTGATATCTGCGGAGCCTCCCGGCACACCTCTGTGGTTTGACATCACTGGTGAGTGTTCCTCAGAGTTCTCACCATCCTTGCACAGGTTACGCTGAGGAGAGCCTGTTTTTTTTTGGTTTCCTGACTTTTGTATACATCTCCGGACTTAAAATTGGGAGTCAGACTTAGAAATGGAGAGTTTGTCTTAAATTGCAGTATTTTGATTGCAAAATGTTTTATAATATCCAGCGTGTACTAAACTTGTTTGAAATTGGGGCTGTGCATATACCATATCCTTAATGTAAAAATAAGGTTTTTAAAAGTGCATGAAGGAGTTAGAAACCTGAGTATTTTGGTCCAAAAGCACAACTTCTTAATTTTCCTTCGTGATACATAACATATGGCACATTGCTGTTTTTAGTGAATATGGTTTGAATGCTTGAAGTAACTGTGTGACTGTCACATGTCAGTATTTTATAGGGAATAATCTTACAGATTTTAGTTGCGTAACTTATATGAGAGTGCTAACTATGGCCTTCTCAGTTTTATTTACCACATTCTGGGAATGTGGGAAGCGGGGGTCAGGGGATTCATTGACCCTGTGATAAAGATCATATGCCTACGTCAGTTTTTCGTTTTTCTTTTTCATTTAATTGAGTTTAGACATAGAACGTATTCCCTTACTCTCCCATACTTAAAAAAAAGAAATTCACGTTAAACTTTGACGTCTTCGTTTTTAAAATGCTATTTCCTTACGTTATTTTAATCATCAGGATCTTTAAAAGCATAAGTATGGATTGTGACTCATCTCTAGTTGGTCCTTTAGGTTCCTTTTCCCTCTTCCAGCCCTTAGCCACCCTCCCCGCGAACTGCCATATCAGCGTTTGAAGTGGCTGGGACGTGGGGCCAGGGGGCGCAGGGGGTGCGGGCTTTACCTCTCCCACTTACCCCCCCCCAACGTGGTTCGGCTGCGTGCCCAGCTTGGGGCGTTGTATGAAATCGTTGAGGTCATCCACACCTCTGAATCCCTGACTTCAGTTTTAAAGAAGAAAGGTGATTTTCACAATGAACTACAACCAAAATCACTTGTTTGCTCCCTGTTAACTCCTGTCGCACTTGCAGCCGAGCCAGGCTCCCCGTTGTGCCGTGTGTAATGCTGACCACCTTTGGAACTGGTCTGATTGATTCTCTCCCTTGTTCTGTGCTTGCCTTCCATGCTTGCTTGCTTCTTTGTGGCTGTGCCAGGAGACACACTTGCTAGAGAAGTGTTTTCCATCTTTCAGATGACTTGTGACCCGAACTGTACAGCAGAAGGTATCTGCTGAGATCCCATAATTTGCCTCAGATTATGAGATCTAAAAGAAAAGCATCAGTTTTTAAAACCTTTTTTATTTCCAGTGACTATCTTCCATTGCCCTTGTTTTCGTGGCATGCCCATGGTCACCCATTCCAGTTGCAAACATGCTGACTTCTGAGACATCCCGGGATCATCCTTAGTTTTAGGTTTCACTGAAGATTTTTTTTTTTTTTTAATGTGTGTGTCGTTTTACTTTTTGGTAAGATTGAGTAATAGAACCTCATCATGGCATTAAGACTTTATTTTCATTCCATGTCACTTCATTGATAAAAGTATCTCAAATTCAGTGGATGTGGAAAGAGTTTTATCTAGAACATAATTGGGAATG
The DNA here is from genome assembly GCF_004348235.1 of Phoca vitulina. Lineage (NCBI taxonomy): Eukaryota > Metazoa > Chordata > Mammalia > Carnivora > Phocidae > Phoca > Phoca vitulina. The sequence continues at coordinate 23,750,481 of NW_022589718.1, forward strand.
CATTTGGATAATGTCTGCAGCACAGAAAATTTTGCTTCATTAACTTTGTGTTTGGCAACAATGGGCAAAATTTCTTTTTAAGTATAGAAGAGCCAGGACTAATTGATGTTAACTGCCACGATTTTTTTCAGAGTTAACATTTGTTTTTAATAGTTAATTTATTAGGGCAGTATGCTTCAAGTGTCACAGATTTTTTTTTGAGTAATTAAACATTTAAATGGCTGACTCTGGTTAGTACAGGATGTTATATATAGCTAGTGGGATATATAAATTAAAGACCTATTCAGAACCCCTGAAAAAGCAAATGGAAAGTAACTCACTGGCAATATTAGCAATGGTTTTCCGTCTTCGGAGTTGCTTTCTTGCTTTCCTCTCAGTAGCTTCCCTTGACAATTAGGGCTCAAGTTTGCATTAGTAGCCACTGTCTTTCTAATTGGCCCTTCTTTTCTTGTGTTTCAAAATGAAAGCTCCTTGGAATCACCTTAAGCAGTGTATCAGAAGTGGGTTTTTTTTTTTTCCCTGTCATGAAGAATTAGAAAACCACAAAAGAAATGACAAATTCTCATACTTTTCTGTATGTCCTAACTTAAACTAGGTGGCAACTACGACAGTCACTTTGATGTGGACAAGGGCACCGGGACCATCATTGTTGCCAAACCTCTGGATGCAGAACAGAAATCAAACTATAACCTCACAGTTGAAGCTTCGGATGGAACCACCACTATCCTCACACAGGTAAGTGAGTCACCGACGATGCAGTCGTCAGAGGAGGACTGATAGAACTTTCTGGAACCACCACTGTCCTCACACAGGTGAGTGAGTCACCGACGATGCAGTCGTCACAGGAGGACTGAGAGAACTTTCTGGTTGTGTGGTGCACAGGCAGCGTGAGCGGTTGATTCAGCCCCGGAGGCTCCCAAGCAGAGTTATGGTGTTGATAGAGCTTACACATATGCACACCAAGGACTTGTATTTAGGGAAAGAAAATTGACTGCAAATCTTGGTGTAGGTTTGGCCTGTAATTAACCAGTTTTGGAAATTTTGAAAGAAGACTTAAAAACAACAACCCACTTTGGATCATCAGAATCTTTCAGTTTTATACTGATTTTGAACAGTGTTAGTATAAATTTTATCACTCTTGAGGATGAATTGTCCAAGTCATTTTCATTAAAGGTCATTAAAGTGATTAATGATCTTTTAAATCACTTTTTTGAATTTTTTTCCCTTTTGACTACTTTAATGAGGGTTGTATAAAATGATTGATAAAAATTGTTCTCATAATTCCTTTAACATCTTTATTTTTCCTATCTGGTGATTAAGAGATAGCCAGATTACTGGGATTTCAAATTCAAATGTTAAAACCCGAATACATTAAATTCTCTTTGATTCTCAGTGTGGACTGTTTGAGAATTTGTTGAACATTTGTTATATGCCAGGTATTGTTCTAGAAACTGAATACTGGGAAACAAAATCCTACCCTCATAGAGCTTACCTTAGGATGGTGGAAGCTGAGATTTACATATAATCTGCTATGTCCTAAAGGACAAAAGAAGAAATTAAATACTAGAAGATAAAATGTTCCGAATTACAGTTTTTTTTTTTTTTATCTTTAGATGATACTATTTTAAATCTCAAATGAGAGAGATCATCTGTTAAATCATTTAGTTGCACTGAAGAATAAAAGTTAGAGTCTGTGATGTCTTTTCAATTAATAAATGAGTAGATGATTCAGAGCCGGTTATGAAAAGACCTTCTTCCTTTCTCCACATGGTTGTGATTTTTAGTGTATTTAAAATTGACACATGTACGATGCTTTGGGGTCATTTTGAGATTGCATGTAAAAGTTTTACTACAGTATTAAAATTTCATTTCTGTTGGTAGCTTCTCATTATGGAAGTTAGACTTTAGAGCATGAAAATGAGAAAAACACGGAGTTGTAGTAAATTTAACAGGATCAATTTTGAAAGGTTTAAAGAGTGTAACTGTATGTGGATCGGTTCAAATAATCTAACCAGAACTCTAGCAAAAGGAACTTAATAAGCAGTAGAAATGCCCCTCTGTGCCAAGCATTCTCATTAATGAAGACGATCTATTTACCTGTGGCATTTATCACTTATTACATAAATGATTAAGTAGCAGTGTGCCCCTTCCCCAATAATTGTAGTTTTTAGCGAGTACCGTTAAAAGCTTCGAATGAAACGTGGAGTAGATTGACTAAAATTTCTCGTAAAACCCAGGAAAGAAATTACAGTCTTTCCAGGGACACAGAAGTATCTTTAAGTTTTAGTGCTTCATTTATACTTTGTAAATTCTTTTGAGTCCTTTTCAGAGGGTCTTGATAATATCCTCATGACTTGCTGGCAGGGAGGGGGATTCAGAATCTCCAGGAGTGGTCCCAGAGCCCAGACTCACCTGGGAGGTGTGGGACAAAGGGGATGGTCAGTAATTAGGTTTCGATTTCCACATGGGGCAGAGGACAGGGCGGTAGGCATGGGGATGAGAACAGCACAGCAAATGTCGCCTGAAGAGCGATGCGGAGATAAGAATTGGGTTGATAAGGGCCTCTGGACCATGGGGTGGATTCGGGTTTGTAGGTAAAACTCGGGCCCCAGCAGGGCGGGTCAGTAGCAGCGGACGGCAGGTCGGAGGTTCGGGGAGCGCTGTGGGGTTGAGCCACAGTTGCACCATGAGCAGAGAGGGGCGGTGCGGGGTCCCAGTGTGGTCCCCAGTGCTCGCTGCTCCTTGCTTTCCTGTCCTGCCGTTTGCTGCTCGGGATGCTGACCACTGTTAATTCAAGTCGCTTCGCTTTATCTCGTGTCTCGAGGTAACTTCCCAAATCCAGTTAGGGCTTGTTCCTCTCTTTGAAAACAGCTTTGCTTTCATGTTTCCTTTTGGTTTCTCTCGAGCATCAGCATTACGCCCAGGTCGATTGGTTTGGGAATCTTGGCTCTGCCTCTTACCCTGTCCCTGGGCAGGTGGCTGGAACCCTCTGGGCTTCCCTTTGGTCATCGGGAAACTGGGCTTAGTGATTTTGTCCTCCCAGGCACTCTGAGGGTAAGTGAGGTGTAGCACACGGGCGCTGGCGCTGAGAGTGTCCGCACATGCTCACAGAGCACTGGTGTGGACTCCTGCTGGACACTTCAGTCCCCTCCCTGTCTCCGTTCTCTGTCCCTGCAGTTCATCTCGCACTGCCCACTGCCAGAGGGGGCTGCCCGGTTGGGAAGAGGAGGGGCAGGTGAATTTCCTCGGATCAGCTAGTTCAGGGCGTACGGGATTATGTAGCTCTCGGGCCTCTGCTTGGGAGTCCAGGCTCCGCGTACTGGATGCCGCCTTCTCCCTGCTCCCTTACCATCCCTTGGTGCCACGTCCTTCTCTCCAGTCTCAGAAAGACAGGGTGTTTGATGCCACGTCTTGCCTTCATGTCTCTGACCAAGGTCTCCCCCCGACTCCCATCTCAGTATACACTGACCCACCAACCTAAGAGCTACACAAGCAAAGCCTATTACCTCCTCCTTGAAAGCTTTCGGAACGTCCCACGCCGTCTCTGGACTCCTAAAGACTTACTTGATGACTCATTTGATAATATGCGGAACCTCATTATGCCTCGTATGTGTAAGACATCACCTGCCGAGCTTGAAAGCTTCCTGAGGGCAGGGATTGTTGTACATTCATTTAATTTGCACCCCAGTAATGTGTAGGTACGTGCTGAGTGTATAAGGGCCCTGTGAATGTGCTTCATTTGAATTGCTGTATCAAAATTGGCTGTTTTTACCTTCCTTGTTCCTATTTAGTTGTGATTAATTGACTTCAGAGCAGGATTAAACTACCTCTACCCAACTCTCACTCCATTAGAAAAGTACTATGTAAGTTTATAGTGGAAATGAGTATATAATGATTTGACTTAGAGAAATTATAAAGCCATCTCTTCTGGATCATCATTGACCTTTAAAAATGGTCTGTAGTTTTAAATGTTTATATAACTTTCACATAAAACCTTTCTGTGGTTTAGCGAATGCATTTAGTGTGTATATAAAGTTTAACGTTACAAATCCATCACTGACGTTGCAGTGTTTTATGAGAACACTGGTGTAGTCTTCGTGGAAAGACCTGTAGCTCATATGCCCGCACCAGGGTGGTTAATAGCTTAACCTGTGCATTCCTGCGACTTTGGCCTCCTATGCCATTTGGACTAGCAAACCTCTTTACTCCATGCATGCCAGTGAAGCTCAGGTTTCTTGCTCGTAACTATAAACCATCTTTATAATCAGTACTGCTTTCCACTATGCCTTATCCACACACATCTTTTCAATCTGAAAATGAATCCTCTTAGTGTTAAAGTAAAAAAAAAAAATTTTTTTTAAATTCAGCTTAGGACTGTTTTTTTTAATATTGGCTTTTTCTCCCCCCTTTAAGGTTTTTATTTATTTAAGAGAGCTTATCTTTTCAGTATACTTAAATTGCTTTTAGAAAATGAATGTGTTTACTATTTATATGTAGGTTTTATGATCACAAAAATGTAGTAAAGATTTTTAAAGCACGTTTCTAATTTATTGGTAGGAATTTGGAGTCTCAACGATTAGAACAAGAAATTTAAATATGGTATTTATCTAGTACCATACTCACCTTGCTAGCTTGGTAGTTGCAGATTCAAATCTGATACAGGAAATTATCTTCTGTAAATCCTGCTCAAGTAAATTCTCTGTTATCCTTAAATGAGTACTCTAGAAATCTCTCTGCTGTGGAGACCTGAGAGAAATTAAGTGTGCAGTCAGAAAGAAGTGTGTGAAAGATGTTACATATGTCCTCCAAAGTTAGTTTCAAGAATTAAGAAAGTTCATTATCTTACTCATATGGGCAATATATCAATGGAAAATTTTAAAGATTTTTTTTTATTCTAAATTTTTGTTGCTTTTCTCATTTTGTTTCATTTTGCTAAAAAAAATCGGTGTTTTTTTCAGTGTGCATCTCATGTTTCCCCTTGATTTTGTAAATAATAAAATATCATTATTAAGGATATTATTATAACGTGAGTCATTTTTGTCCTTATAGGTATTTATCAAGGTGATAGATACAAATGACCATCGTCCTCAGTTTTCTGCATCAAAGTATGAAGTTGTTATTCCTGAAGACACAGTGCCAGAAACAGAAATTTTGCAAATCAGTGCAACGGATAAGGATGAGAAAAACAAGCTAATCTATACTCTGCAGAGCAGCATCGATCCATTGAGTCTCAAGAAATTTCGACTTGATCCTGCAACGGGCTCTCTCTATACTTCTCAAACACTTGATCATGAAGCCAACCACCAGCATGTTCTTACAGTCATGGTATGGCTTTCTGCTCATTCTTCGGCCACCATTCAGATTCTGAAGGGTTTCATATGTTTGAGAGTGATTTTTAATCAATTATAGGGAAACCCCCGACAGCACTGCTAACATATTGATTCTTTCAGGTGCGGGATCAAGATGTCCCTGTAAAACGCAACTACGCACGGATTGTTGTTCATGTCAGTGATACAAACGACCATGCCCCTTGGTTCACGAGTTCCTCCTATGAAGGGCGAGTTTATGAATCAGCGGCTGTCGGCTCAGTGGTGTTGCAGGTTACAGCTCTGGACAAGGACAAAGGGAAGAATGCTGAAGTGCTGTATTCGATCGAATCAGGTATTTTTGGAGCACTTAGTAGATTAACTTTAAAAAGTACATTTATTTTCTAAAACTAGTTCTGTATGTAGAAACATTCCTGTATGTCACCATAAAAATTGCTTAAATTGATCTTTAGCTACCATTTTTCATATTAGGAGAAAGAAGACTTCTTTTGTCCTTTAAGTTTTTAACTCAATAGAAAGCAAAGAGAGAGAGTCCTACGTTTAATAAAAGGATTCACATTAATTAGCATATAGTTCAAGGCTCTGAGAAGTTCTGCAGTGAAGAAAACTCTATTTGATCCAATTCAATAGTTCCACAATGTTTTAACCATGCAGCATTTTCCTTCATACTATTTGTTAACTATGAAACACTCCTAAGAAACCACTGGCCTCAGTAATTTAACTTTTAGAGCATTTTCTCTTGGGCACAGTAGGAATTTCCATGACGGGGGGAACACTAGGTGTCATGCCTGTGCTGCCCCTTTCACTCCCCTGCACCTTTAACAGTTGAGTTTCGTTCATGGAATTGGGCTGTTAACAGTGGGCCCCAGGGTTGCGATTTGGACTGGAGATGTTGAAAAGCCCAAGGAGTCTGCTGGAGAGTTGGGCAAGGAAGGCCTTGAACATTTCTTCTATGTATGACAGGGCAAGAGGTCCAGAGTCTTGCTGGTAGTTACAAGGAGGATCAAAGTGAAATGTTTTGTTCTCTGTTCTCTTTTATAATGCTATTCACAGTCTTTCATCTATTCATTCCATGGACTAATGAAGCATATTTTCGGTATCACGTGCCGTGCTAGGAGCGTGATATATGCAGAGGCTATCATTGGTCCACAAATGTATGTTCACGCAAAAGGGAAGCCCCTGATTGAAATAGGGATCTGCTTTAGAGTATATGATTTGTATAGTCAGAATTCATTTTGTTTTGGGACCTTCCCTATTCATGCCACATATAGTGAATAAGTGATTAAGTATCAAGAAGCCTGCTTCCATTTTTCCATGTTTCTCAAGGTAATTGTTAGTACAAAGAATATAGACTCTCTCATTCTTTTGTGTTTATAATGATTTTAGAATATCGTGCACTTAACTTGATTTGTGTAAGTCCATTCCTTTGCGTATTTAAAAATTGTGCCTTTCCTAGACATTAGAATTGGTAGAGGTATCAATTAACTCTAGGTCATATAATCAAAAGCTGAGCATGGGGAGTAATTTAACAAAAAAAAAAAACAACCACTTAATCGATGTGTTTTATGTGATTAAACTATTTTTATTTCTTAATACACTTGAAGCCTCATTTGTTTCCCCCAAACCAACCAAATTTAGTCCATTACCCACAAATAAGATTTTCTGTACTGCCCGGGGTTCAGGATTAAAATGTAGTATAGTTAGCGCCTTGAACAAAGATGAAGGTTTTTCCACTGGTTCAGAAATTTAGCTGTTAAAAAAAAAACAGTGCATTCCATTTGTGCATGCCTGAGCAGTTCAGCAAAATAATTTTCTCATAGACAAACCGCCTGGGTTTGTGTAGGAGAAAATGTTAAACTTTTCCCTTCGCTTTCACATAATTTTCAACAACTGGGTGGTTAAAATATGATTGTTGGTGCCTGACTGAAGGCATGTGCATTCTTGAAATGCTTGTAATGACTGATGGGATTAGTAATTTGGTATTCCAAGAATGGAACTATATCTCCCCTCAAAGAATAGATGATACCAAGGGCCTATTTTGATATAGAATTTGGACTTCTAAGGGGATAATCTTTATAGATTTGTTCATACAAAATGTGTGCTAAAGAATTACTTTATAGGCAACAGCTACCATTAAAATGCAGAAGTGTGTATGTGAATCTGTTTAAATAATAGGAAATGTAAAATGGTCATACCTCCTTTCATTTATTTATATTCACCCACTTCTCATTTGTGTCAGATTACATTTAATAAAGTTCAAAAAACTAGTTATAGATTCAGACTGTAACACTGCATGTTTAATTAGCAACAATTTATTGAGTGAAGGGTTTGGTCTGATTGGGAGTCTTTAGGGAAAAGAATTAATTAAAGGATATTTTCCGTAACAATTGACTTACGTGTTTAGAGACAATCAGGGCCATACTCTGGACTGTATGGTGTTTTCTTTCTTTTTTTAAAGTAGATTATTGTAACTTCAAAACTGTCATCATGCCTGGAAATAGAAGACACTCAGTGTATGTACTTATTACCTAGAATTGATTTCCTTCCCCAAACTTAGGTTAAATATAATTGCAGGTGAAACTTTAGGTTTCCCGCTTGAGGCTGCCAACAGTTGGGCGGTCAGCACTTTACTGAGCGTCCACAGCACGTGCACAGTGGGAAGAAATGGATTTCTGCGCACAGCTCTGACGTGCCCTTTGGGGTGTATGTACGTAATACAGTCCTTGCTAATGTGCACAAATTCACATGTTTGTCTGGATAATTGCCTTCTTCAAATAGAACAATCTAAGGCTATTTAGAAATCACCAGTATCTCCCGCTCAAGTGAATGACTAAGCCCCCAACCTGGTACAGACTCCACCACTTGCCCTATTAATTCCCTCACAAATACCGCATGTGTATTTCAGTGTTTGATGAGTGTACCTGTTATTGGATCAGACAGGGGCATGTGTAAGCCATGCAGCGACCCTTAGTGTTCTTCCACATAAACATGTTGCTTGCCCATCTGCAAATCTGATGATTTCTGCCACAGGATAGATGTATGTAGGAGCCGTCTGTTAATTGGCTACCTGGGTTCCTGTTTAACCTTCTTAAGATACTCCAGGTAGTAATGTTTCTGAATTTTACATGCTGATAAAAACTTATCAGTGAGTGTCTCCTATGTGTCAGGCATTTTTCTAAGCACAGGTGATAATGAATAAAACAAGCCATGTTTAAATGGGGACTTAACGTTCTAGTGGGAGAATGGCTAAGAAGGTTGCAATATGTGCTATAGAGGAAAAAACAGGGTATGGGGACAGAAACAGCCATCCTGATTAGGGAGGTAAAGGAAGGCTTCACCATCACATTCTCTAAGCAGAGGAACATTTGGGTAAAACCTGAGTGAATGAATGAATGAGAAGCAATGAGAATAGCTGGGGAAGACTGTTCCAGAGAGGACCCCACAAATACAGTCCTCCTGAGATGAGCATGTGCTCTCCTGGTTGAGGAGTGAGGAGCCAGCGTGGCTGGAGGGCAGGGACTACGTTGTGTGGACAGTGGTGGGTTCTAATGCCACCAGGTTGCTTTAACGCAGGTAAAATCTATTCATTCCGCTCTCTAGGGCCTTTCGTGTTTGAAGTTTTAAGATTTCACTGTACAAAATGAGAGAAAGGGATAGAGATGATTGAATGTAAACTGTGGTAGGTTGGTTGCTTCATTAGTACAGACATAGGATAGCCCAAGGGATGGGGATGAAGACTGTCGTCCACAGGTTTTCGTGGTCGCCCTGTCAGTCCCGGGCAACCGGTCACGGTTTTGAAAGATGGGATGACACCCACGTAGGATGAGAGAGGTCCTTGGAATTCTGAGTGAATAAAGCACAATGAGAGAATCTGGGATTGTTGACTCATAAATGCAGACAGGCAGAAATTAGGGTCTACGAGGCATGGTAGAGGCAGTGTGACCCGTTTGTGGGTGAGGGTTCAGCTCAGAACTTGGGGGCCCGGAGAAAGCCCAGGCCTCTGCACTGCTGCAGACTGTGGTGCACGGTGGTGGGGCCTAGACGCAGAGCCGGGCAGGCTTACTGAAAACCAGACTGGACCTGGCCTCAGAAAAAATTGTATCATGGATTTTTGGAAAATGTATTAACAGAAGGAAATGAAGGCTGTAGAGGAAGTGTTTACTAGTAATGATGTGGGGAAAGGAGTGCTCGGTCGGTCTCCTGGTTTGCAAATCACACGGTAAGTCATTCTGGCCTATGAAGTACCCCATGCGGTTGCAAATCTAGAAAACAGAACTTGAAAAAGCAGTTAAGGGGCAAGTCAGCTTTGTTGTGGGGAAGTGTAATAGTTGATTTGGGGAAAATAAATTCAGTTCTGTGACTAGGATGATGGATTCTGGACTCTGGTGTGAAACAGAATGGGGATGAAGCGTGGGTAGATGGATCAAATCTGAGACCCTCACAACACTGCCTGAATCTATCCAAAAAGATAGTAAAGTGCTAAACTTGAATAAACTGCTGGTGTCTTCAGAAAGATTTCCGTGATGATACAAAACCGGGAACGATTATAGAGTTGCATTTGAAGCTAAATGTCTGTATACAGTATGGCTGGAAAAGGTCCAAAGAGAAGCAAGGAAGACAGTCTGTTCTGGAGTGGGGTTTCTTGTCTCAGCACTGTTGATACTTTGGAGCAAACAGTCCTTTGTTGTGGGGGCTGTGCGTGCATTGTAGGATGTTGAGCAGCATCCCTGGTCTCTGCATTAGTAGCCCTCTCTGGGTAGTGATAACCAAAAATGTGTCTAGACATTGTTGCATGTCCTCCCTCAGTAGAGAGAACCACGGACAGAGAGAGCAGATTGACCGGAAAAAGATTAAGGAAGGGAACATGACTGAAATTTTTGAAATGTACATAGTGGGGCAGATTATACACAAGCTCATTCATCAATTCCCTGAATATTTAAAATAAGGGACAACTCTCTTGAAGCTTGTTAAAATTTCTTAGTGAATTGACATCTTCCCTTTCATAATGAATAAGAATCTTGAGAACTTACAGGTGATAAATGCTGAAACCAGAAGTATGTTTCAAAGGGTTTTTTTTGGGGACTGTTGGAAAATTCATATCTGCCTTACCAAAGGATAACCATACTTTCCACAACACGTCCCTGGCTCAACCGATAGCAAGTGAGTTCCGGCTTTAGGTTTATAGAGTAATCTTTCTTCTGTTTCTTGCTTTTCATAATTTATGGACAAAACTCAGAAAAGTCTGTGGCATTTTAGGTGGCTAAAAATGAAATGAGTTCCATTCAAATGTCGATAACCCCCGAATTTCTGTTTTGTTTTTTTTTTTTAAAGATTTTATTTTATTTATTTATTCATGAGAGACAGAGAGAGAGGCAGAGGGAGAAGCAGGCTCCCCGCTGAGCAGGGAGCCCGATGCGGGACTCGATCCCAGGACCCTGGGATCATGACCTGAGCCGAAGGCAGACGTTTAACCATCTGAGCCACCCAGGCGCCCCCCCGAATTTCTGTTTAATTTTAGAAAATCACTTCTAAAGATAGCTTTGTTTCTGTATCTCCAACTATGAGTTGTACTGATTGGTCCTTGTATTTTTCTCTAACATGGTTTTTTTTCCTCCCTCCTCCTAGGAAATATTGGCAATTCTTTCACAATTGATCCCATCTTGGGCTCTATAAAAACTGCCAAAGAATTAGATCGAAGTAGCCAAGTGGAATATGACTTAATGGTAAAAGCTACAGATCAAGGCAATCCACCAATGAGTGAAATAGCTTCTGTGCACATCTTTGTCACAATTGCGGACAACGCTTCTCCTAAGTTTACATCAAAAGAATATTCTGTGGAAATCAGTGAAACTGTCGGCATTGGGAGTTTTGTCGGAATGGTTACAGCCCACAGTCAATCATCGGTGGTGTATGAAATAAAAGATGGAAATGTAGCCGATGCTTTTGATATTAATCCACATTCTGGAAGTATCATTACTCAGAAAGCCGTGGATTTTGAGACTTTGCCCATTTACACATTGATTATCCAAGGAACTAACATGGCTGGTTTGTCTACTAACACAACTGTTCTAGTGCACCTACAGGATGAAAATGACAACTTGCCGGTCTTTATGCAGGCAGAATATACGGGACTCGTTAGCGAATCAGCTTCAATCAACAGTGTGGTCCTAACAGACAGGAATGTCCCATTAGTGATTCGAGCAACTGATGCTGATAAAGAATCCAATGCTTTGCTTGTTTATCACATTGTTGAACCATCTATACACAAATACTTTGCTATTGATTCTAGCACTGGTGCTATTCATACAGTGCTGAGTTTGGACTATGAAGAAACAAGTACTTTTCACTTTACTGTACAAGTGCATGACATGGGGACGCCACGTTTGTTTGCTGAGTATGCGGCTAATGTGACCATCCGTGTAATCGACATTAATGATTGCCCTCCTGTGTTCTCCAGATCATTATATGAAGCTTCTCTCTTGCTGCCAACATACAGAGGAGTAAAAGTCATCACAGTAAATGCTACAGATGCCGATTCGAGTGCATTCTCACAGTTAATGTACTCCATCACCGAAGGCAACATCGGGGAGAAGTTTTTTATGGACCCCCAGACAGGAACTATAACCGTACAGAACACAACTCAGTTAAGAAGCCGGTACGAGTTAACTGTGAGAGCTTCTGATGGCAGATTTGTAAGCTTTACCTCTGTGAAAGTTAACGTGAAAGAAAGCAAAGAAAGTCAACTGAAGTTTACCCAGGATTTCTACTCCGCAGTAGTGAAAGAGAATTCCACCGAAGCCAGAACATTAGCTGTCATTACTGCCATTGGGAACCCAATCAATGAGCCCTTGTTTTATCAGATCCTCAACCCAGACCGCAGGTTCAAAATAAGCCGGACGTCAGGAGTCCTTTCAACCACTGGCATACCGTTCGATCGCGAACAGCAGGAGGCATTTGATGTGGTCGTAGAAGTGACCCAAGAACAGAAGCCTTCGGCGGTGGCCCACGTAGTCGTCAAGGTCATCATAGAAGACCAGAACGACAATGCACCAGTGTTTGTCAACCTTCCTTACTATGCTGTCGTCAAAGTGGACACCGTGGTGGGCCACGTGATTCGCTACGTTACCGCCGTGGACCGAGACAGCGGCAGAAATGGGGAAGTGCATTACTACCTGAAGGAACATCACGAACATTTTCAAATTGGATCCTCAGGCGAAATTTCACTGAAAAAGCAATTTGAGCCTGACACCTTAAATAAAGAATACCTCATCACAGTGGTTGCAAAAGATGGAGGGAACCCAGCCTTTTCCGCTGAAGTTATAGTTCCCATCACTGTTATGAATAAAGCCATGCCTGTGTTTGAAAAGCCTTTCTACAGCGCAGAGGTTCCAGAGAATATCCAGATGCACAGTCCGGTTGTCCACGTACAAGCCAACAGTCCAGAAGGGTTGAAAGTGTTCTACAGCATCACAGACGGAGATCCCTTCAGCCAGTTTACCATTAACTTCAACACTGGAGTCATAAATGTCATAGCCCCTCTGGACTTTGAGTCCCACCCAGCGTATAAGCTGAGCATCCGAGCAACCGACTCCCTGACTGGCGCCCACGCTGAGGTGTTTGTTGACATAATCGTGGAAGACATCAACGATAACCCTCCTGTCTTTGTTCAGCAGTCTTACGCCACAACCCTGTCTGAGGCATCCGTCATTGGCACGTCTGTCGTTCAAGTTAGAGCGACAGACTTGGATTCAGAACCCAATAGGGGAATTTCATACCACATGTTTGGCAATCATAGCAAGAGTCACGATCATTTCCACATAGACAGCAGCACTGGCCTCATTTCGCTAGTTAGGACTTTGGATTATGAGCAGTTCCAGCAGCACAAGGTTTTTGTAAGGGCTGTGGATGGTGGCATGCCCCCACTGAGCAGTGATGTGATTGTCACCGTGGATGTCACGGACCTCAACGATAACCCGCCACTGTTTGACCAGCAGATTTATGAAGCCAGAATTAGTGAGCAAGCTGTTCACGGGCATTTCGTGACCTGTGTTAAAGCCTATGATGCAGACAGTTCAGACATAGACAAGTTGGACTATTCCATTCTGTCTGGCAACGATCATAAGAATTTTGTCATTGACAGTGAAACGGGGATTATCACACTCTCCAACCTGCGCCGGCACACCTTGAAGCCATTTTATAGTCTTAACATTTCTGTTTCTGATGGAGTTTTTAGGAGTTCAGCTCAGGTTCACATAACTGTAATTGGAAGCAATCTGCACAGCCCTGTTTTTCTTCAGAGCGAATATGAAGTGGAGTTAGCCGAAAATGCTCCCTTACACACCCTGGTGATTGAGGTTAAAGCAACTGATGGGGATTCTGGTATCTACGGTCACATTACTTACCATATTGTAAATGACTTTGCCAAAGACCGATTTTACACAAATGAGAGAGGACAGATATTTACTCTGGAGAAACTTGACCGAGAAACCCCAGCGGAGAAAGTGATCTCAGTTCGTTTAATGGCCAAGGATGCTGGAGGAAAAGTTGCTTTCTGCACCATTAATGTCATCCTTACAGATGACAATGACAATGCACCCCAGTTTCGAGCAACCAAGTATGAAGTGGACATCGGATCCAGTGCTCCCAAAGGGACGTCAGTCACTAAAGTGCTTGCGAGTGATGCTGATGAGGGATCCAATGCCGATGTCACCTACGCCATCGAAGCAGATTCTGAAAGCGTCAAAGAGAATTTGGAAATTAACAAAATGTCTGGCGTAATAACTACAAAAGAGAGCTTAATTGGCTTGGAAAATGAGTTCTTCACTTTCTTTGTGAGAGCTGTGGATAGTGGGTCTCCATCCAAAGAATCTGTTGTTCCCGTCTATGTGAAAATACTTCCACCGGAAATACAACTTCCAAAATTTTCCGAGCCATTTTATACCTACACAGTTTCAGAAGACATGCCTATTGGGACAGAGATCGATCTCATCCGAGCAGAACATAGTGGGACCGTTCTTTACAGCCTGATCAAAGGGAATACTCCCGAAAGTAACAGGGATGAGTTCTTTGTGATCGACAGACAGAGTGGCAGACTGAAGCTGGAGAAGAGTCTCGATCACGAGACAACTAAGTGGTACCAGTTTTCCGTCCTTGCCAGGTGCACTCACGATGACTACGAAGTGGTGGCTTCTGTGGATGTTAGCATCCAAGTGAAAGATGCCAATGACAACAGCCCTGTCTTGGAGTCGAACCCATACGAGGCATTTATTGTTGAAAACCTGCCAGGGGGAAGTAGAGTCCTCCAGATTCGGGCATCTGATCTAGATTCAGGAACCAACGGCCAGGTCATGTACAGTCTAGATCAATCACAAAGTGTAGAAGTCATTGAATCTTTTGCCATTAACATGGAGACAGGCTGGATTACAACCCTAAAGGAACTTGACCATGAAAAGAGAGACAATTACCAGATTCAAGTGGTTGCCTCAGATCACGGTGAGAAGGTTCAGCTGTCCTCCACTGCCATTGTGGATGTTACCGTCACTGACGTCAACGACAGCCCCCCGCGGTTCACGGCGGAGATTTACAAAGGGACTGTGAGTGAAGATGATCCCCCGGGCGGTGTCATTGCCATCTTAAGTACCACAGATGCTGACTCTGAAGAAATGAACAGACAAGTTAAATATTACATCACAGGTAAAAACATTTACACGAAAGGGTGTAAGTTAAAAATAAATTGTACTAGAGGTATACGTGTTGAAGTGCATGTTTTAGGGAAATGGGGAGTTAAGGGGATGATTTTAGTAGTTTTGTCTAAAGTAAGTAGAAATAAAATAAGTAGAAATCTATTATTTAGACATAATTAGTTATGTCTAAAATAAGTAGAAATAGCTATTAAGCTACATTTCAAGTTCTTCACCTGAGGAAAGCGAAGAGTTGTCCTATTCGACTGTTTTTGATGTTTAGGACTCATTCTGTTGAACTTTATGCTTAGCATATGATAGGTATATTATAATTAACTCTAGTTTCAATATAGGCTGAAGTATTGCTTAGTAGCCTTTACATTTTATTTAGCTTAATGCTGTGTTTCAATACTCATTTTAATGCCTTGATGTTCGGAGGGGGGTGGTAAGTGGGAAAGCTAATATACCAAATTTAATTGTAGTAATTTTTTTTTAAAAAACCTTAATTCTTCTAAACCATAATATTACATATATATTTTGAGCAGTTTATTTCTTCTGTTACTTAGATCATTCCTTATTTCAACAAATTTTGACTGTCCTCTTCCTCTGTTGATTTAATAGGAGGAGATCCTTTGGGACAGTTTGCTATTGAAAATATACAGAATGAATGGAAGGTCTATGTAAAGAAACCTCTAGACAGGGAAAAAAGGGACAGTTATCTTCTGACCATCACAGCAACTGATGGGACCTTCTCATCAAAAGCCATAGTCGAAGTGAAAGTTCTTGATGCAAATGACAACAGTCCAGTGTGTGAAAAGGTGGGCTATTCTTTCTTTCTGTATTATGAATTTGGATTTCTTTCTTCACCCTCTCGGTAGGATTGTCCTGTGATGCTGGGTGTAATTCAGCTGCGTTTCATTTTATAACCTCTTACTGTTTAAGCAGAGCTGAGTGTTCAGTGGAGCAAGAGTAGCGTTAGCTCGGGAACTATTTTGGGGAATGCTAAGTAGCTTAAAATCTCATTCAAAAATACTGTAAATTATGGGCAGGCTTACGGTTTGTGTTTAACTCTAAAAATGCTTTGTGACGTTTATCATTCTCGTTCTTGGGGGATGAGTAGTAGTTCATCTACAAAGCTCCATTTTGCTTTAACAAGTTGGTTTTGCGGGGCACTTGCTCTTCCACACACCACGGAAACAGGTTAATGAGGGTGCTCTCGCAGCTGGGGCGCCCATTTCCTAGGAGAACAGACTAGAGAGGAGCTGTTCCCGTCCGGGGCTGCTGGGGAGGCCTGGAGCAGCGATGCTCCCTGCTGCCTGGGGGGGGGGGGGGGGGGGGGGGGGGTGAGCAGCAGCTCAGCCTGGGGGAGGTGGTGCTGAGATAAGCAAGGGGATTGGGATTCTATCCTAGAGAAAAGAGGGACTCGGCCTCCTTTTGTATTTGAAAGGTGGAGAGGACCTGAACGAAGAGTTCCTTACAGAAGCTGAGTTTGGCGGGATCGTGTGCATGTAGGTGGGCGCGTGTGAGAGCACGGGGTGGGAGGGGAGGCCGAGGTGGCCAAAGAGAAGAAAGGACAAGCTGGTGCCCTTGGTGCTGCCCGCATGGGGCAGCATGGCAGGTGTGTCGAATCAGGATGGACTCTGCTGTTTCCTACAGAGGTGAGAGGGAGAGAGACCAAAGATACAAGCCTGGAGTGGAGTTGGTCTAAGAGGAAACGTGTTGTGTTCCACTTCAGACTTGGTGTTAGGTAATGGGACATTCAGTGGAATAGGTTTTGTAGACATTTAGAGTTGGCAAGACTAAAGGTGGAGATCGGGAGAGATGTAAACTTGGCAGTTTCTATGAAGAACTGACAGCGGAATCCATTTGGGAGGATAATAACAAAAAGAGACAGAGAGTCCATAGGCATATTTCCTTTCCTGGGGAGAAGGGAGGGAGAAGCAGAGGCGGGCGGAGGAGAACCATACCAGGCAGTGTTACTGAGCGCGCAGGAGGAGAGGACTTTTAGGAGGCAGGACAGCGAGTGGAGGTTTGGCGGCCAAGCAGATGAGTGAGATGTGGAACAGGACTTTTGGACTCGGAGACTGGCTTGGAGACCGTGGGCTCTGTATCCAGATGCGGATGGATGCCTGACGGCAGAGAGGGTGTGTGTGAATTGCACACACAGGAGAGTAGGAGGAAGGGAGGACTGGTAGATTAAGGGAAGGCTGGGGAGAGTGAGGGACAACGGTCTTGAAGAGGGACAGAGAAGCTGAGCAGTATCGCCACTGTGGAAGGGGACAGAGCTGTTCTCCGGAAAGTACAGTGTGCTCAGGAGGGAAGGGAAGCTCCAGAGGAATGAGGAGTTCGATCCACATGCAGACTTTCTGGCAGCAGGGTTTTGTGTGGGTGGGTGGTGGAGGGGTGGAGGATGTCTGTGTGTGTCTTACAGAAAATCAATGTGTGTGTTTTGCTTTTTTTTTTTTTTTTTTTTAACACTTGGCATATTACTTGGATGTGATGCCTTGTGATCTTTGGGAATAATAAAATTAGGACATTAGATCATTTGAAATCACCAGTATTGCAAAATACCCTGTTTCATGAGCCATAAAATGTCGTTTACCTAAAACTGAGCTCACATTAAGAAAAAAAAAGTCAACAAAATCTCAGCCTGTTTGTCTTATGTTTTGGTTTATGGCAGGAGTTTCTAATTAGTTAGAACTGGAACTAACCGTTCATTATGTTTGAGTTCGGTCAGCTGGGGAGGGAGGGGGTGATGGAGGCTAGCACAAGAGCCCCCCCACCCCGGGGGCCTTGGGGATTCTTTGTTTTCTCCTGTGACATGGGGATGACCGATGTCTCAATGCAGTTATATCTGGTCATGTGTTGGGAAGGATTGCAAGTAATGAATTTCCTGTACTGAAAAGGAGACATTGATGTAACAGGCATTTACTCTCCAGTTTTTGGGTAAATATGGAATACTACTTATATTTTCTTACAAGAACTTAACTTAGACATGAACCCAACTCAAAGACGTCAGGTATTGAGAATTCTGTAGGTAAATGCCAGGTTAGACTCTTTCAGTGACACAGAGGAGTTGTTACCTGTTACCTGACTCCCGTTTTGTTTTAAATGTGTTTTATAAGAAAAACAGTTTTCAAAGCTCCTTGGATTCTAAATTCCATCATTTCCCATGTTTTCTGTGACCAAAGTTAAACGTCTTTTTTTTTCCGTTTTTCCCTTGGCAGTCATGTTAACCCTTCATATTTTGTGTTCACGACATTGCTTAAAATCTTTGTAGACTTTATACTCGGACACGATTCCAGAAGACGCCTTTCCCGGGAAGCTGGTCATGCAGGTGTCCGCCACAGATGCGGACATCCGCTCCAACGCCGAAATTACTTACACACTGTTTGGTCCGGGTGCAGAGAAATTCAAACTAAATCCAGACACAGGTAAAGATGGGGCTTGGGGCAAAATTAACGACGTTCCAATAAAGTCATCTCACGTATGTGGGTGGTTTTAGGTCCCACGTAAAATTTGAAATTACGTTCTGTTCCTATAAAATTTACTCTGATACTACAAAATCGGCATCTTTCAGAAATCTACACAGCAATTTGCTGTGTAAAATTTGGGGTGAGATTAAAAAAAAAATTAACAACAACATCACCTACTTGAACCAAGGATTTAAAATTTAGATTAGTATCAACTTCTCTTTTTTAAAAATAGTTCTGAAATTTAAGTATATCTCAAACTTCCTGCTTCATCCATTTTGTATATAGTTTGTTTTCTTGAGTCCGTGGGCATAAACTAATAATTTAGCATACTCCTTAAAATAATTAATAGTATTCTATTTGTATGTAAATCTTTGACTGTTTTCCCTCTTATAATTTGTATTTTGTTAAAATTACAGTTTTCTGGCAGCCACCCCTCCCAGAACTAATTGTAAACATATGAAGCCATGAGTCAGTTTAAAAATATTTAAATTTGGTAAATTAGGCAGCGTTCCCCCCCCCCCCCCCCGCTTTTGTGACATTATATATAATCTGAGAGGCCCTAGCCTTGAAATCTTTATGACTTGAAGAGCCAGCAGCCAGCAGGGTCTGGAAACCTGGGTCGCACTGGGGTCCTGCAGATGTTGACTCCTGTCACTGATACCATCGTGCCCCCTCCCCCCCAGTTCTGTCATCATAAGAGAAAAGGGGAAGAAATAAGATGTGCGTTTGCAGTTCACATCTTACATTTCAAGTGAATCCATTTATTTTTGTTTGTTTTTAGGTGAACTGAAAACATTGGCCCCTCTTGATCGTGAGGAGCAAGCAGTTTATACCCTTCTGGTCAGGGCCACAGATGGAGGGGGCAGATTTTGTCAAGCTAATCTTGTGCTCACATTAGAAGATGTGAATGATAACGCCCCCGAGTTCTCCGCCGACCCGCACACCATCACCGTGTTTGAGAACACAGAGCCTGGGACGCTGCTGACCAGGGTGCAGGCCACAGATGCGGACGCAGGTACTGTCTAGGTGATGTTTTTTGCCTTTAAGCCGTGCTCGAAGATTGCGGGAACCTCTGTCCAAAACACATCCCAAATTCAGTCTCTGTAACTTATCTTACCTTAGGCATATCGAATAACTCGTTGTTGTATTATGTAATTCCTCAGCCTTAAAAATGGAATGAAATTTTTAGAATAGTGAATTCATTTTTAATATTTGAAGTCCCCAAATTGTGCCCCGTGTACTTACTATCATAAGACATCTGCGGTGTCCCTAAAATTATGGTTAGTGACTATATTAACTGATCTTCATATCCATTTGAATTAATTAAGTGAAGTGTTATTTTGTGAATAAACCATTAGTGATGGAGATCTTGATGTGGAAATAGAACAGAAGCACATGTTACATTGGTATAGTTTTACAGACCTTTCACAATTTTTATGGAGAGTATAATCTTCCAGGATACATATTTGTAACATTTCCGTAGCAGAGAATAAAAATAATTTCTTAAGTCATAATAGTACTGAAGAATTAGAGCAATAACAAAAATGTTACTTTTCAGATCTTTGACACAGGCTAAATAATAGACTTCATTTTAAAAAGAGCTGCTGGGTATTCTAGCATACATTTGCATAGTCTTAAAAAGCCAGATAACGATAAAGTCATATTTAAGTTAGTAAATTGTTAATGAAAACGTTTGCTTTTTAAAGATGATAGTCATAAGAATGTCTAAGTAATGCATGTTAGCACTTTCCCTAATATGCTACATGTTTTCTCAAAAAAAAAAAATTTGTTTAAATTTCTCGAAATAAAACAATCTGACGTATGGTCATGTGTCACCAGGACTGAATCGGAAGATCTACTACTCACTGATTAACTCTGCTGACGGGCAGTTCTCCATTAATGAATTATCTGGAATCATTCAGTTAGAAAAGCCCTTGGATAGAGAACAGCAGGCTGTGTACACCCTTACTTTGAAAGCTGTAGATCAGGGTTTGCCAAGGAGGTTGACCGCCACGGGCACTGTTGTTGTGTCCGTTTTGGACATAAACGACAACCCTCCGGTGTTTGAGTACCGTGAATATGGCGCTGCCGTGTCTGAGGACATTCTCATCGGAACAGAAGTGCTTCAAGTGTATGCGGCCAGTCGGGATATTGAAGCAAATGCAGAAATCACGTACTCGATAATAAGTGGAAATGAACATGGAAAATTCAGTATCGATTCTAAAACAGGTAACCTACCCTGTGAATGAGAGGAAGCCCTTTATTCTGCCCCAAAGGCTAGCTCGCCAGCACTTTACCTGATGCAAAGAGACAGATCAAGACATCGGCAGTAGCTACTCTGGAAAGATAAAACTCGACTTTTCTTTATGTTGTTACTTTAAGTGGGATTCAGAGTGGTTTAGAACTTTTGAGTGGAAAATTAAAGAATCACACTCTAGTAATTCAGTCAAGATGTCAGATGTAGTAAATTAGTAAAGATAGAGAGTAGATGACGGAAGAGGATCTTGTGTAAGGGCTCCTTGCTCGCTCCCATATTGAACCCATGTGAAAGTAGCCTCTTACGTGAAACAGTGGTTTCGACCCCTTTGATCTTAATTTCTATAGGGGGCATCTGATAATTCATTAAAATTGGCGTCTTCATTATGCTAGTTACATAGAATAGCCGAAGTACTCTGAATCAAACTGAATGACTGTCGACAAGGTCAAGAGTCGTAGGAGCTGTTGACGCTTGCTGCGTGAACACTTTTGTTGTCTTGTTAACCTGTGGTCTAAAACAGCGGTAAGTCTCCGAACCTTGCAGAAAGTCACTCCATTCAAACCGTATTTAATTGCGTGTGACTATTGCAGATGAAGAGTAGGTGTGTGGTGATGCTATTTTAAAACCTTTTTTTAATGCATATCATAGAATTATTATTTTTAGGGCTCCTTTATAGGATGGACTATAAAGAAGGGTGTTAAAGGAATTGTTAAATCAAAAAGGGATTCTTTTTTAGTGACAAGATGTAAATAGTTATTCTGGAGATATTAAAAAAAGGGTACACATTTCTATAAAAGAGAAACAATGAGAGAAGGGAAAGGAAAATAAAAGCCCAAGAGT
This sequence comes from Phoca vitulina, assembly GCF_004348235.1. Taxonomy (NCBI): domain Eukaryota; kingdom Metazoa; phylum Chordata; class Mammalia; order Carnivora; family Phocidae; genus Phoca; species Phoca vitulina. The sequence continues at coordinate 23,772,061 of NW_022589718.1, forward strand.
AGAATTCTTCTGTTTCCTTTCTACATTATTAGAGGGATGTCTGTAGTAGATGGTGGTTTGGAAGAGAGGAGAAATATAATTATTTTTACAGTGGGATGTGGGTAGTGTTGACTGCAGGAGCAATTTAAATACCACAGAGAAATAAATGAGCATCCGGGGATGGGCAAACTCATAATTTGTAATTGCTGAACTAAGATATTAGAAAACCTACATAAATGATAAGCAGACTTTTGAGGCAGAAATGGTTTGTTTGGAAGTGTGTTCCCATCACAGTAGGAGGAAGTGGTAACATTTAAAAGTCCTGGAAGTCATTTTGCTTTTCCATCTAGGGGCCATATTTATCCTTGAGAATCTGGATTATGAAAGCTCTCATGAATATTACCTGACTGTCGAGGCCACTGACGGAGGCTCGCCTTCATTAAGTGATGTTGCAACTGTGAGCATTAATGTAACCGATATCAATGACAATTCCCCTGTGTTCAGCCAAGACACCTACACGGCAGTGGTCAGTGAGGATGCCCCTCTCGAGCAGTCTGTCATCACGGTGTGTATTTTCTCCCCTACCATGTTCTTCTTCTGGATCTTTGAAGGAAATTTCCGGAGGGTCCATCCAGTTTTTGTTGTGGCCTTATCGAAAATAATTGGAAGATGTGGAAATGTCTTTTGTTATCCCAATCAATTACTGGCTCTGTTATAAATTACTGCCTTATAACAGCTGGCTATTGATATCAGAAATTGACTTAGTAGACTCCCGTCCCTTCCTTAGCTGTCTCCTAAGCAGGAGTGTGATGTTTTCTAGGTTATGGCTGATGACGCCGATGGACCTTCAAACAGCCACATTCGCTATTCAATTACAGATGGTAACCAAGGAAGTCCATTTACAATTGACCCCACCAGAGGAGAGGTGAAAGTGACCAAGCTTCTAGACCGGGAAACAGTACGTGCAAAAGTTTGGCTTAAATTGTTTACAAATTACCAAGTCAGTACATAGAGGTTCCTTGTGCTCCCATCTGTCACATGATGGGACGTCCGAGAAGGGTAGAACCAGCCTTGTTCACGTACTGACAAGCGAGGTACAAACACTTGGAAAAGCAATTCCAGTAGGAAAATCTCAAGAATATAAGAGATGTGTTTCCTGCTGATAGAAGTTTGGATAAAAAGGTTTATCTTCAGGAAGAAACTACTCTTGGCTCCAGTGTTTGGAGGCACTTCATGGAGCTAGTTGCTGGGTTTTCAATAATGGCAGAGACTCAGAAAACATAGTCGTTGAGAGAAGGGGAGTCCCCGTGAGGAACTGCGTGAACAGCGGCATGGGGCAGGGAGGACGTGGTGTGTATTTAGGTGATTATTTTGGGTTGTATTGGAGTAGAGGAATCCCACCAAGAAGTGAGGGACACGGTAGAAAGGTGTGCAAGGAACGGATCAGAGGCTCAGGCTGGATGCTGCAGGCGGCAGGGAGGTAGCGAGCAGTTGGGAGCCTGGGGGTAACTCTCCGGGGAGACTGGTGTGAGGGTGAGTGTCACAGTGGGAGTGCGCGGTGTTCACCAGCGCCGGGTACCGTACCGTGAGGCAGCAAGAGCCCGGTTGGGAGGTGCCATGACGAGCGAGTGAGCGAGCAGACAAATGCAGAGACCTCGTGAAGGAGAAATCCGGGTCCGCAAAGCTCCGCTACGGCCCCGCGTAGGAAGCAGTGGCGTCCGAGATGTGGGTTCTCTCCTGCCTGGCCGTGGCTGGGGCCCGCCCTCCCAGAGAGCCAGGGCGTCGGGAGGCCGTCGACTTTGCCCTGGGAGTCGCGGTGGCCTGTGGGGTCTGATGAGTCGAGTTTTAGAGGAGAGTGGCACATGAAGGAAAGATTTTCAGCCAGTATTTGGAGATTTTACTCAAACTTAAGAGACTTGAAAGCTGGAAATATAGATACGGCACAGGCCTCTGGAGATGATGGCAGAGGCAGTTGGAGGGAGTGAGATAAATGTGAGCAACCGGAGAGAGGAAAGCCGGGCTGCACCCCCGGCCCTCCATCCCTCCATCTCTCCGTCCGTCCACTCACACTCAGGGAGCTGCCTGGCGAGGTCACCAAGTCCAGAGGTGAATTCAAAGGACATTGGTGGTAATGGAGTATAGTTTCAGAACACTAACGGGTAAAGCTGAGAGGAATTTGGGAAGATAGTGATGAGCTACCTCATTCAAGTCTCAATTCTTTCATTCCTTTTGCGTCCTGTTACTTCTGAGCAGGGACTTTGCAAGAGCTTAGGAAGCACGACTGTTAGGCTTAAGGTTGCCATACTGCTGGCCAAACAAAACTGAGTGTGACTGATGTGCTTTTCAGCTCCTTCAGTGCACTGACGTCCGGTATGATGGCGTGCGGTGTGTCCCAGGCCATTTGCCCTTTTCTGAAAGTTGGAGCATCTTGCAGGGCTCATATTCTGCAGAACATACTCTGGGGTTTAGCTCGCTTTCTGGTGTCTTCCACCTCCTTCTTGAGGAGAAAGCTTCACAAGGGACTGCCCTCGAACAGAGCCCACCTCACTTGCACTTTCTTTTGTTAGGGGGTCACGAAGAACTCCTCCTCAGGGATTTGGACAGGGGATTGTAATCTGAGTGTAAGAGTGATGGGGGAGGGTGATCTGGCGTGTCCTGAGGTGTTGAAGATGACTGAGCCCTCGGAGCTGGAAGACCATTTCCTCTGGCTTCGGGCTGACAGTCCCACTTGGGCCTTAGAGAAAGCTGCCATCCCTGTTACTTACAAAAGCAATTGCTTTCGAGCCCTGTTAACGTTTTTCTCATTGTTTATATTACTTCTCTGTCATAATTTCTGTTAATCTGCAGGTTTTTAAAGATGGAATGAGTATGTTTAGAGAGGCATCAGAGAATCTAACCACCACTGGTAACTTTTCCTGTTGAGCGCATACGTTCCGTTGTGTAGATATTTGCAGCGTGCTTGTTTGTAGATTGGGGAATTGCCCACATACAAGACAGCAAGTGAGGACGGGTACTCAGGTCTGCCCTTCCAGGTTCTCAGTCCCCTTCTGATGAAACCCTGCGTTTGGGCCTTGTGAAGTGGACATGTGTTCTCTTTGTTTTGTGTCTGAAAAGATTTCAGGTTACACACTCACAGTTCAGGCGTCTGATAATGGCAGTCCGCCCAGGGTCAACACGACCACCGTGAACATCGACGTGTCGGATGTCAATGACAATGCTCCAGTCTTCTCCAAGGGAAACTACAGTGTCATTATCCAGGTAATCTCGGGGATGCTCAGTGGTTCATCGAGCCCATGCCTTTTGAAATGAGCTCTTCTATTGGCCTCAGTTGTTCGTTTGAAATATCTTTCTTTTCCAAAGACTACTTTTTAGAAGAACAGGAAGAGTAAAATGAGTCCATCAATACTAAAAAATGAGTGTTTTCAAGATCCAGCCAAGCTTTTCTCTCTCCTTTTTGTGCTTTGCTTTTTAAGACATTCTCACTAGCTTGATCCTTCATCTGATTTTCTGCTGTCCCGTATTTGAGCAGCATCCGAGAATCTAATCCACTTTTCTTTTCCCCCTCCCCCACTCCATCCCTCTCGCACTTCTGCTCCCCATGCATCCTTTCTTCTCACATGTGCCCTCCCCAAGCTCCCACCTTTCCCCTTCGCCCCTTTCTCCTCCCCATCACTGCCCCCACCCTCACCCCCTCTTCTCTCTCCTCCTATCCAGTGGAACACAGCAAGGCTTTGTTTTCTGTATACATCACGTTACAGAAAACCTGCCTGTGTCTCCTGCCGTATAGATTTGGTTTTGTTGAAAGTCGAGGGGTTTTTGGTTCTTGTACCCTGCAGGAAAATAAGCCGGTGGGTTTCAGCGTACTGCAGCTGGTCGTGACCGACAAGGACTCCTCGCATAACGGCCCACCCTTCTTCTTTACTGTTGTGAGTGGGAATGACCACGGGGCCTTCGAAGTGAACCAGCAAGGGGTCCTCCTGACATCAGCTGCCATAAAGAGGAAGGTGAAAGATCATTACCTACTGCATGTTAAGGTATGAAAGTCTTCATGATTTTGCTGTGGATTCCTAGAGGAGAGATCCTTTGGGGGCTATCTCCTTGTATGTAAATAGCTTACGTTTCATGATAAAATGAATAGAATTGTGGTCTTTTTTTTTTTTTTTTTTTTTTGCCATACCTTTGTTTTTATCCCAGGGCACGTTGAGGGGTCTCATTTATTCATTTGGTTACTTCATCATGGACATTGATGGAGCTAAGCTTCCTTATGAGTTAGTGAAAGGGCTATGAAGAAGTATTTATCCTTTTCCTTGTAGGCTTCTTATGAAGAAATAACTATCTAGTAATTGGTAATTTTTTAAAACATGAACAATGTAAATGTATTTTGAGTAAGAAGTTGTAAACAATGACAAAGACGACAAAGGTGTTTTTGTTTTGTTTTGTTTAATTTTCTCACAGGTGGCAGATAATGGAAAGCCTCCCTTGTCATCTTTGACATATATTGACATCAGGGTCATTGAGGAGAGCATTTATCCGCCTGCAATCTTACCACTAGAGATTTTCATTACTGCTTTTGGAGAGGAATACTCAGGCGGCGTCATTGGGAAGATTCACGCAACGGACCAAGACGTGTATGACACGTTAAGCTACAGTCTGGATCCCCAAATGGACAAGCTTTTCTCTGTTTCCAGCACCGGGGGTAAGCTGATAGCCCACAAAAAGCTAGATGTAGGGCAGTACCTTCTTAACGTCAGCGTCACCGATGGGAAATTTACAACAGTGGCGGACATCACAGTGCACGTCCGACAGATAACACAGGAGATGCTGAACCACACCATTGCTATCCGCTTCGCCAATCTCACCCCGGAAGAATTCGTTGGTGACTATTGGCGCAACTTCCAGCGGGCTTTACGGAACGTCTTGGGTGTGAGAAGGAACGACATACAGATTGTCAGTCTGCAGCCCTCTGAACCTCATCCACATCTGGATGTCTTGCTTTTTGTAGAGAAATCAGGTAGTGCCCCGGTTTCAACCAAACAACTTCTGCACAAGATTAATTCTTCCGTGACCGATATTGAGGAAATCATTGGTGTTAGGATACTGGATGTATTCCAGAAGCTCTGTGCAGGACTGGATTGCCCATGGAAATTCTGTGACGAGAAGGTGACCGTGGATGAAAACGTTATGTCAACGCATAGCACGGCCAGACTGAGTTTTGTGACTCCGCATCACCACAGAACAGCCGTGTGTCTCTGCAAAGGTAACACACAGAAGTAGATGAAAGCAGGGGTACAGATCATTTCACGGGAAGCCTTTGCAGGCTACACAGTAATGATCATTTTCTTGAAGTTCCTGTTAATTAGCTTCCCCCCCCCCCGTTTTTGAAACAGAGGGAAGATGCCCACTTGTCCATCACGGATGTGAAGACAGTCCATGCCCTGAGGGATCTGAGTGCGTCCCCGATCCCAGAGACGACAGATACACCTGCGTCTGCCCGGGTGGCAGGTTTGGTCAGTGCCCAGGTAAGAGTTCAGTGATGAAGCACGCTCCTAATTTTAAAAGTCACTTTCAAGTGTTTCTTGCCATCGTTTTCTTTATCGGGGTTGACAGACGTTGTAAAGTGCATTTATTATAACAAGTCCGGCATACAAATGAATCGAGAGCAGTAGTCACTTTTCCTTCCTCTTATGTATGACAACCCACCCCTGAATTACTAGTGACACTCTTCCTTCTCTGTGATTGTGGTCATGTCAACATACAGTCCCATATGTACACATTCAGAGTGATTTTTCCCGCATTATCTTTACCAAAAAAAAAAAAAAAAAGTTACCACATCTTACAGAGTTTGCTGCTTGCTTTTCCGTGGCTTAACGTATGTCGTGGGCATCTTCCCAAGTCCATGGCCGTAAACCTAATGCTTTCCAGTGGTTATACCATGGTTTTCCAACTTTGTCCTCATTCATAGAGCTTGAGGTTATAAAGATGCTTTCTTGTGTTAAAAATGAATCCTTTTCTACACTTAATCATGGTGAGGCGCTGAGGAATGGACAGAATTGCTGAGTCATTCCGTGGTAGTCCTGAAACTAATATAACATTGTATGTTAATTATACTTTTAATTTTTTAAAAAGTACTTTTATACATACAGTCTTATTTATTGGTGCTTTCTAAAACTAGGATTTACTGCGTCAAAGATTAACTACATTTTTGGGGCTCCTGGGTGGCTCAGTCATTAAACGTCTGCCTTCGGCTCAGGTCATGATCCCAGGGTCCTGGGATCAAGCCCCACGTCTGGCTCCCTGCTCCGCGGGGAGCCTGCTTCTCCCTCTCCTGCTCCCCCTGCTTGTGTTCCCTCTCTCGCTGTGTCTCTGTCAAATAAATAAATAAAATCTTAAAAAAAAAAAAAAAAAGATTAACTACATTTTTAATTTTTAAATATACCATTATATTAGTTGCCCAGAAAGTTACACCAGTTCCTTTCTTGCAGTCATCTGTGACCGTCTCACTCCCCATTCTCTTACCAATATATGGTTTTCAATTAAAAAACAAATTCCCCCATCCAGTGGGCATGAAATGATACCTAGTTATTTTAGTTTGCATTGCTCCAGCTTCTTGTGAAAGTTTTATTTATTCCTACTAGCATTTCCTCTCTTGGACTGGCCTGTTCAGATTCTTTGCTTGCTTGTTGGGGTTATTTGTCTGTTTCTTGTTTTTAGTGTGTAGAACATTCTGTGTGCTCTGAGCATGAATGTTATCTCCATCCCACTGTCTATTATTGGTGTTTTGATTTGTTTACAGTATTTCTTGTCATTTTGAAATTTAATTTTTGTCGGTTCTGTATAGTTTTACATAACTATTTCCACCTCTGGAGAGTGATATTATTTTCATCATTTTTGCAAACTGGGGATTATATTTTGCTTGAAAAGTTTCCCCAAAACACCTGAGGCTATGTAAATATTTTCCTCAATTGTCTTCTAATAATTTTATATTGAACCTTTTTATATTTAGATCTTTCATTGTTTTAGAATTCATTTCTCTCTGATACAGTAGTCCATTTCTCTTCCAAAAGGAAATCCAGTTATGCTGTGTTTTTTATTAAAGCAAATAGACATTTTCCATTGAATTGAATTTTATAATGTTGTAACCTTAAAACTTGGATCAGTGTTGGGGGGAATCTCACTTTTACAAATACGCTTCAGCTTGGTTCTGATTTATGTTTTCCTCTTTGTGATTCACAGGGAGTTCATCTGTAACATTTACTGGAAACAGCTTTGTGAAATACCGTCTAATGGAAAATGAAAACAAATTGGAGATGAAACTGACCATGAGGCTCAGAACGTACTCGGCTCACGCGGTTGTGATGTACGCACGTGGGACTGACTACAGCATCTTGGAGGTACGTTTTTGTACCCGAAGACCTTAAAAACACGGAATTCCATTTCATGTTCACATTGTCCGTTTTTGAGAAAAAAAAAAAAATTAAGGGAAATGGTTTTATTCCACACTTAAATAGTTCCTTGATACCTCTATGAGTTTTAGACTCTTGGGCTACAAAGCTCTTTTGCTCTGCAGTACTATAGAAATGGACTTCTGTGTCTCGCAACTTTTTTAGGTCATGTGACAGTTAACATTCAAACTCCAAGTGGTATTATATCTTATTAATGTTAGACAGTTTATAGAGAGTATTCACAAGTGCTTGTAAGTGATAATTATCCTTTTTTTTTTTTTAAATGCATGATCCACTTTTGATTTTACCTGATGCTCTTTTTGGTTGTTATTCGGTTAACAGTTAATTGTGGGTGATTTCCATGATGCTTTTTGGAGGTGCAGTTGGCACTTGAACTTGCGTTAGGTTCATTTCTGCTCTTGGCGCGTGTTCTGCAGTGCTTAAATGCAGTCTCACTCACTTTCCCTTCGGTAGCTAAACCTGCCCCTCCTTTGGATGTTTGGTCAGAGTTCCTCGTTGACGATCCTGCGAGGGTAATGTGAACGGTGATTGTCTTTATCACAGATTCATAACGGAAGGCTACAGTACAAGTTTGACTGTGGAAGTGGTCCTGGCATCGTGTCTGTGCAGAGCATTCAAGTCAATGATGGGCTGTGGCATGCGGTGTCTCTAGAAGTGAATGGAAACTATGCTAGGTTGGTTCTGGACCAAGTTCACACGGCATCAGGCACAGCCCCCGGGACCCTGAAGACCCTCAACCTGGATAACCATGTGTTCTTCGGTGGCCACATCCGTCAGCAAGGCACCAGGCACGGGAGAAGCCCCCAAGTCGGGAACGGTTTCAGGGGCTGTATGGACTCCATTTACTTGAATGGGCAGGAGCTCCCTCTGAATAACAAGCCGAGAAGCCACGCGCACATTGAAGAATGGGTGGACGTCTCTCCTGGGTGCTTACTAACAGCTACTGAAGACTGCTCAAGCAACCCTTGCCAGAACGGAGGCATTTGCCACCCCTCACCTCCTGGAGGTAGGCCTCGTCATGCTAGTCATCTTCAGAGCCTTACGCGCGGAGGCCCTTGGCAAGTTCCTCAAGTCTTTGTTTTCCCTTCCCATTCACACGATGGTGTCCGATCCTGCAGTCAGTGTTGGAATGGAGGGAAACCAGAGCAGGGCTGGACTCAGGATTCTTCCCCCAGTCAGGCTGCAGGACCTCCTCGTTCTGCACCAGGAACCACTGGTCAACCACAGCTAACTCTGCCCTCTTCTTCCTTGTGCTGTGTGTTTGTTTTGCGCACTCTTCTTCCAGCCACATCGGCGTTGAGCCAGTGGGACTCAGGACCGTACGCTCAGTCCTTCTTGAGGGCTCCCTTAGATCTGATGGCTCAGCGCCTAGGGACTGCTGGCCTTGCTACAGACCGGGTTTGGTTTTCCAGGATGCCTTGAACCCTCCTGAAGTGTCGCCAGTCGTGTCCTGAAGCCTCAGCGTAGTAGAGCACTCTGGCGTTTGTTAGCCTGCCCTGTTTGTCCCCTTCCCAGTCATAGAAGCTGTGAAAGGACAGTCATGGTGCCTCATCAGGAGAGAGCTTTGTGTAATTAATGGAGAAAAAATCAGAATAGCACTTCACTGGGATTTCCAAGGATTTGGCTTTGTGTTATTTTCTTTGGGAAGTGTTTGTGCATACTCCACACACAGAATAGACCAGGTTATCCCCAAAATAATACTCTGCATGAAAGTTTATCCTGTGCTCATGTTCCATGTCCAAGTCAGGTCAGCAAGGACGCCGTCCTCGTTGACTCAGGGATGAGACTGAGAGAAGCATTTTCTTGAAACGTGCAAGCACGATCCCTGTAGCAGCAGGAGGGCGGGGAAGTGGCGCCCCACACGGGCTCCTAAAGCTTCTAGCTCAGAGTATCGCATCTTTGGCCAAAGAAACTCCCACAGCCGTGCCCACCTTCAGAGGCAGCAGGGAAGTGCAGTCCTGCCCCGGAAACAGCTGGAAAAAGTCTACCACCCTGTCCCATGTCACAGTCTTTGCAAAAGTCTGACATTCTTTGTGCTCCTTTGGACACATTTGACAATCACCTTCCCTTGATGGTAGTTCATAGTCTCCCGAATATTTTCACATCATTATCTCAGCCTTTAAAAGTTTGGGAGCTGCAAATAAATGGGGATGTTTGGTAGTAAGTGTTGTTAGTTGGCATGACCACTCAAATAAGAACTGTTTTTCCCTGCTCTCTACGCTTGGCCCAGTGACCTTACATAAATTATGATTAAGTCAGGCTGATCATGAGTTCTCTCTTCAGCTCTTTTGGTTTGGTTATACCAACAGTGGAAGTTAGATCTTGTTGATAACGGCGACATCGTACCCAGAGGGAATACAAATTGTACTAACTTCTACGGGTCTCAGAGAACGAAGGCTTCTCTTAAAAGTCAAAACCAATATTATACTGAGATTCTTTGAGTTATAGAATGATTGGACTTTTTTGTTCCCTTTCGCTCCTGCAGGTTATTACTGCAAGTGCAGCGCCCTGTACATAGGAACATACTGTGAGTTGAGCGTCAACCCGTGTTCCTCCAACCCGTGTCTTTATGGTGGCACGTGCGTCGTGGACAACGGGGACTTCCTGTGTCAGTGCAGAGGATTATACACCGGTCAGAGGTCGGTGTAGCCCTCAGGATGAAACTTCTTAAAATGCCTCCCCTTTATACGTAGGATTACATTTACTTCTTGTTCTCTGTTGTGCTGGATTCCTTTGCAGTAAAAGTGTGACGTTGATGCCTCTTTCCGTGTCCTCCAGGTGCCAGCTTAGCCCTTACTGCAAGGATGAGCCCTGTAAAAATGGTGGAACGTGCTTTGACAGCTTGGACGGTGCTGTCTGTCAGTGTGATTCGGGTTTTAGGGGAGAAAGGTAACTGGCCTCTTCCAACATTTGTATTTGCGTCTCCCTGTCGCGTCACATCAATTCGCAGATGCGACAGAACTTTATTCATTTGGGCGATGTTGCTTTAGACTTTCATGTTCCCCACCCTTAGGTCCTTGTAGACTTTTATCCTTTCACTCATTAAAATACTGAGCAGGTAAATACAACGTAGTGCCTGAGGATACCTACCTCTGTGCTTCAGAGATCTTTATCAGCAAGGTTCTCGCAGGCAGGACGTGTTTGTGGAATGATGGTTTTATTAAGGCACACACACACGGAGGTGGTTACCGGTCTTCGGAGTGGGATGACCGTGACCTCTCTTCAGAATATGCCGTAACTAACATTTATCTAGCGTCTAGCACCCGTTTTCTAGGGGAGGAAAATGAGGCACAGCGGGGCTTGCGTACACCTTGAAAGAGGCGAGTTTTTAGTTCCCAGATGCCCTTTCACTCGTTCAGTTTACAAAGTGACTCTGTGCATGTTATTTGTACATGCCTCACGCCTCCCTGAAGTGTGCACCGTCGGTCTCATGCGAAGGCTCTGAGTGTGAGCTGCGTGTAGGTATCTGCCTGTGCTTTTGCTCAGTGCTGCTTAGAGTCGTGAGTTTTGCCATCAGTCACATGGTCTTAGTTCCTAAGTTGACTTTCCTAATTCCAGTCAATTAATACTTAATATATTTGACAAAAATGTCTCAAATGTTGAGTGGCCGTTGAGTACGGGGGAGGGGCAGTAGATACATTTTATTAAAGGAGGGAGGGTTGGAGACGTGCCGGGCACACCTGCACAGGGCCCCCGTTGGGAAAAGCAGAGGGCGTGGAGAGGCCCGGGAATGTTCCGTCAGGTGAGGGGCCGTGGGAGGTTTTCAGCAGGAGAAGTGTCTTAAAATGGAAAACAGTTTTCTAACCTTTCACATGTTTTATGCAACTGTTGTATTTCCAAACAGGGAGATCAGAAATCTGAGCCTAGCCCGTTAGGACAGTTTCCAGCATACGGTTTATCCAAATGCACATTCTGAACAAAGAGAATCAGACACAGACTGAATGCTTAGCCCGGGAGTTTGGTTTAGTCACCTGGCAGTTAAGTAGGGCGTGACATGATGCTTATCCCCCCGTCGTCCCCAGTATAGACTCTCGTGATTAATTACTCCTCGAGAGGTGTTCTGTGGTCATGACTGTTGTTGCTAGTGTTTTTGGTGGTTACCTCCTCTGTTTTGTTTGGGTTCAGTCCCTGGTCTCTGGGAAGCGCGGGCGTGGCCTGTCGTGACGTGTGTGGCAAGTGTCTGTCCTCGTTCTTGGCAGGTGTCAGAGCGACGTTGACGAGTGCGCCACCAGCCCCTGCCGCAACGGGGCGCTGTGTGAGAACACACACGGCTCCTATCACTGCAACTGCAGCCGAGACTACAGGGGCAGACACTGCGAGGACGCCTCGCCCAATCAGTACGTGTCCACTCCCTGGAACATCGGACTGGCCGAGGGCATAGGCATTCTCGTCTTCATAACGGGGATATTTCTGCTGGTGGTGGTGTTTGTCCTCTGCCGCAAGATGATCAGTCGGAAGAAGAAACAGCAGGCTGAACCCGAGGACAAGCACCTGGGCCCCACCGCCGCTTTCTTGCAAAGACCGTATTTCGATGCAAAGCTCAATAAGAACGTTTACTCAGACATACCCCCCCAGGTGCCTGTCCGTCCTATCTCCTACACTCCAAGCATTCCAAGCGACTCCAGGAACAACCTGGACCGCAATTCCTTTGAAGGATCTGCCATCCCAGAGCATCCGGAGTTCAGCACCTTTAACCCCGAGTCTGTGCACGGACACCGGAAAGCCGTGGCCGTCTGCAGCGTGGCCCCAAACTTGCCTCCGCCGCCGCCTTCAAACTCCCCTTCCGACAGCGACTCCATACAGAAACCCAGCTGGGACTTCGACTACGACAGTAAGAGTGGCCCTTTGCATCTGCATAAAATGTCACCGAGCTGAACGGTGACCTTGTGCATTTTGCCAGAGCTTCGGGTGGGTCCAGTCACGTTGTGGAGCCTTGTGGTGTGGATACGGAGGCTCACACCCCCGAGACCCTGGGTGTGATGTGAGAAACTTGCCCTGGCCGAGCGCCGGGGCTGTGATGTCCTGGGAATCGAGGACCTGAATCTAGTCCTGCTCACACTAATATTCGGGAGAGAGCATGTCATTTTTGGGATGGATATGGGCTCTCGATTAGGATTTTGGGGGCTTTTTATGACAAATTAGGAAGGGCATTTGGCATGATGGATTTTTAAAGTCAGAAGTGGTAGTATTTATAGCAGTGGCCTAACATATCTTTTGATGCTTTAAAAATGGCTCTATATGCCTTTTTAAGAGGAAGTTTTAATTCCCCATACTGTCTCATGATCTCCACAAGCGGGGTTATTGAGAATTTTTCTGTTTTGTGAATCTGCAAGAATGCTTGCAGGTTTGTAGGTTTTTGGTTTGTTTTTCAGATGCTTCTTTTTTCTTTCAATTGTTCCCATAGTTGGTCGGGCTCAGGCAGTATTTGGGTGCTGCTTGCTCTGTGTGAGAACACAGCAGTGAACCACCCAGAGGCCTTACCCTCACGGGGCTGACCGTTGTCACCTCTTCCTTTTAGCTAAGGTAGTGGACCTCGATCCCTGTCTCTCCAAGAAACCCCTGGAGGAAAAGCCTTCCCACCCGTACAGCGCCCGGGAGAGCCTGTCGGAGGTGCAGTCCCTCAGCTCCTTCCAGTCCGAGTCGTGCGATGACAATGGTGAGTAAAGAGTTTTGAAATGCCGCGCCGTGGGCGTGGTGTGGCGTGTGGAATGTCGCGGATGTGCCCGGTGCCCTCGTGGAGGCTCAGACTGTGGTCACGTCCCACTCGGGACCACCGGTGCACAGCCCACAGCCCCTTCTACAACCTGCATGAACATCTGCGGGGGAGAATATTTCAAACATTCCTAACGGGATAGGCATTTGAACTGCAGCAGCTTGTCAGAAATAGGGCAGAAAATACACTGAAGATCTTTTCTGATTAGGGCTTTTTGTTTTTTGTTTTCCCACAACAGTAAATGTTCTAGAGATTTTGTGGGGTTAAAAAAAAAAAAATGCAGCAGCTTTCTTAAGCACAGCCCCCGACCCATCCTCCTCCTCCTGCGCCCCCGGGTGGCAAAGCGGTAGTCGGAAATGTTCAGCTCCGGCAGCTCCTTCGCTATGACAAGGTTTTATTTGTCTCTCCCCCCAACCCCCCTGCGGCCCCAGCTCCCATTTGGATCAGAGCGTACTGACTGAGAGCACAGTTTAAGAGATTGCTAGTAAGTTTGATTATATTTCTAATGAAGAAAGTTTGACAGTGGGATCTTTGATGCCAGTTGTGTTGATCTGATTTCCCTAGGTAAACTGCGTTAATAACCAGCTTTGCCATGTTAACACATACCAGTAGAGAAAATGGTCAATATTCAGTAATAAAATAGTTGTTGGTGGAAATTTTTGCAGCTCAGAATTAGTAAGTTTGACTATTTTTTTTTTTCCTTAAAAATGTAATGTGTTTAACCATTTCAAGTATTTGGTGGAAAGAAAGAACCCGTTATCATTTATTTCTAAACCCAGAGTAATATAGTTCATAATATATTGCAGTCTTTTTCCAACTAAAGATGGCCATGAGTTGACTCCATTCATTTCTGATTTCAAGCAGGTTATGTGTCGGATCAGAGTTCACCTGTGTTTTATTACTTATTACTTAGTGACGGAGTCTCTGAGCATAGGTTTGCTTATTAAACCAAAAGAATAGAATTCTTTCTTCCATTAGGTTTAATTTAAAACAGTAGTGTTGCCAGTTTATGTAATTTATATTTTGGTTCCTAAAATGCTCTTCATAAATACATTTTAGAATCTTGTCAGTGTTTTCCTCGAAACATCATTCTTCTTAATACTCCTAAATACTTGTAATAAACGGTGGTCCGTTAGTTATGAAAGTTAATTTCTGGAAAACGCAGTGTGAGAAAGAAAACCTATCCCAGAGTGTTTGTGTTTTAATTTTTATCAGTCATAAAGTCTGTTAATTATATTTTTAGTTTTCTGAGGCTTTTGTAACAGATTACCACAAATGTGGCTTAAAACAAGGTACATGTATCATCTTACAGTTCTGTAGTTCAGGAATCCCACCGCAGGTCCGTGGGCTCACGTGGAGGTATTGGCAGGGCCACTGTGTTTCTGCCCCCTCTAGAGGAGATCCTGCTCCCTGACCTTCCCCAGCTTCTAGAAGCCGGTCTTCTTGCAAAGACAGCATTGCCTCTCTTCAGCCATTCTCCTGTAATCTTTGCTCCCTACACCCACAGCTAGGAGAGATTCTGCCCTTTCAAGGACCTTTGTGAATACATTGGGCTCCTACAGACCATTTAGGAAAATCTCCCCCATCTCCAGATCTGTAATCATATCAGCCAAGTCGGTCCCTTTGCCAGGGATGCTAACATATTCCCCGTCTCCCAGGATTAGATGTGGACATCTTGGAGGGCCATTTTTCAGTTTACCATACGCACACATGTTTATCTTGGCATAGATGCTTTAAAACAGTCTGATCTACAAATAAAAGGGAATTTACCTAGGAAACAGCCAGGCAGACAGTCTGCATTTCTCTGCTGGTACGTTAGCCCCCCAGCTGTTAGCCTGTCTGCAGAAAAGATAAGAAATTTGGAGTTGGGACCACACAGAACAGAATTAAAGCCAGTTTTGTATTTATGTTACGTATTTTATCTTATTATGTAACGCTAACTTTTTCTGGGAATGTACAAATTCATTAAACCCAGCAAATTGGCTTAGCAAGCACTTTACTGTTTAAATGTGAAGTCTTTTGCCCATGAGATATTAAAATAAGGATTGTTTTGGCATGACTAGATCTGTAGGTGAGAAAACTTAGAGCTAAAATATGTCTTAAATTATAGTATAATGTGGTTACTTTATCCCTTTGATTAATAACAAATATATATCACTTGATTAGAAAAATGTCTAAGCTATATAATAGCAAGAGTATAGGGGTCATGCATAATTATATTATGTGTTATGCTAAAGTTTTCATGTTTTTAAATTAGGTAGAAATTATATAATGTAAAGAAATCCTATTTAATGCACTGTTTTCTAACTGAAGATTTTCCTAATTTACTCCTTTTGAACCTTTTCACAAGCTTCCATAGTGACTGTAATACACCTTGTCAACGCTGTCGTTGACACGGTGGATGAAGAAGGTATAGTCACGATAAGTGTGCTGTGTGTTTGTGTTCATAGTGACTGCCACTAGAATAGTGTGCTTTTGCCTGTTGTGTTATAAAAAAAAGTCGTTTGTGGTTTTGACGGGGTTGAGTACTTTTGTGCAGGTGTGTATGTATATTCATAATCGAGGTACGTTACAAAAATATTCTGATGTGTGTTGCGTCTTTGTCCCTTTTTCCACCCGTAGTGAATTTGTGTAGATACCAGAAATGACCCATAGGATCTTGACAACTTGGCTTTACATGACACAGTATTAAGAAGCTTAGAAGTCATTCTAGCTAAACTTTTTTTTTAAACCCTCTTCATAGGAATAACACTAACACACAGCTTTTATAATTACCTGAGTGTGATCAAGGATAATGATAGAACATGGCAGAAAGTAATTATTTTCATTATATGGTTTAGTGAAAATTAATATGAAGCTTTTATCTCTCTGTTCAAAATTCTATGAAAGGGCATTGATCTGCACCTAAAGTTACTTTAAATTAAATCAGCCCTTTATTAATGCACTGAAATTTGAGTAATCACATGTAAATTGCACAGCCTAGTAGCTTTTAAACTGTAAATCCCATCCCCAGGAGGGCTTAGAATTTATCTTTTTATACACCACCAAGAGTGCATTAGGCGTAGGGGGAGCGTCTTTGGGAGGACATGTATGTTTTCAGGATTGAGTTGAGAAGGATGGTTTCGGGATAGGGCAGGCCAGGCTGAGGGTTGTACCTTCCTAAGAACAGGTACTGTGTCTTGGTCAATCAGAAAGTAATCTGATTTTGTCTAGTGGATTCTAGTTATAAATATTGATGGAATTTTAAAAAGCAGAACTTTAAAACACTTCTTTCATGGGATCTCCTTCATTGAAAAATAATAGAAACTGTATTTAAAGTTGAATGCTTGAATTTTAAGAATCGAGTGCCTCTGGAGTCACAAAGGTTGTCGGTCCTCTCAAAGAAATTACCACATTTTTAGTAGATTTTAAGAACAATTCTGTAGATACACATTGACTAAATACTGGCTTAATTCATTTTTTAGAACCACCATGGTCGTTTCAGTTTTAGCTTTAAATTCCTGGAAGAGAACCATCAATCAATCAGATCCTGTTTGTTCCAAATTTATTACATGGGTTTTCAGGAACATTGTAGAATGCATGGAAAGCATTGGTTTTGTTCCAAAAAGCACTGCAGTGACCCTGTTTCTACCATGATTACTACTTTCCAAGAATAAGAATCATGACAATCCTAAGAGTTCGGGCTCGACCTACATTATCTGATTTAATCCTCCTAATAAAGGGATTTCCACTCCCCTTTCAAATGTAAGAACCTGAAGCTTAGCCAGGGTAAGCAACCTGCCCAGGGCCATGGCCCTGACTGACGTGGGATTTACATCTTCTTTCCCGGTCTTCGGTCTTCATGCTGGAGTTCTGGTATGAGATGGGAGTTCTGAAGGAGCGAGTGGCCTTGCAGTGCTGGGCTGGGGACAGGAGTAAGCACAGCCCATGCTCTCTCCCAGGAGAAGGGGACAATGGGAATGTCAAGTCACATTCAGAATGGGCAAGGTTTGCAGAGAGTTTCTTCTAGCGATTCACAAGTCCCTACGTTGGTGAATTTGTCTGAATGTAACGTACATTTGAGCGCTGTAATGTGCTGTAAAGTGTGTCTTACGTAGCTTTAGATGTATTTGGATTCTGTCATCATATTGCTCAGTATCACGAAGGTGTCATTTAAGTTCCTATTTACATTTAGTAGAGCCTTTAGACTTTAATTATTCCTAACCAAATTGTGCTTTCAGGTTCAGATTGCCAGAAAAAAAGGAAAAGAAAGTAAATTCATGTTTGAGTTCCCTGGCAAAGTTCCTCATCCCGATCTTTTCCTGTCCTCCCCGTCCCGTTTCATTTGCGCTATGTACATTTCTCAGCCATTTGGAACTTCCGTAGATCATGGCTTAGAGGCCTGGTCCATGGCTGACTGGGCCTTGATAAACAGTTGGCATTGTATTATGTACTGATCTTGATTGCCTTTTCAGCCGTCTTTCTGTTTTAATTATAAATGTTTTCTTTTCTCTCTACTCTGCCACCAAAAGAGTCTTTGGCTGCTCCTGACCTCAGCAAATCAAGAGGTGACTTATGCATGCCAGTTGTTCATTGATACTCACTAAAAAACATTGGTAAAATTTGGCCCAAGGCTGGCTTGCTTCACTTGTTTGCCGCAGTAACTAAGTCCAGAGCTGTTTGTATGCTGCATTCTAAACACGTCGCCTCGCCTGTGTGTCAGGAGTTCCGTAATCCTTGCCGGGGGGGGGGGGGGGGATTCCCACATCGGGAGGTTTTTTAAAAAAATATAGCCTAAAATGATCCTTTGTCCTTGTAAAAGTAACAAAAACTGGTTGTTGATCAAAAATTGTGCTCTGTTTTTCAGTGTCGGATTGCATTTTGCTTGATTTGGGGGCATGCTTTGTTACATACTTATATTAATGTCATTCATAGTTTTTAGTATAAAGCTTATATGATTATAAAGGAATTTTTTTAAATGTTAGCATGTTAAAGATTACTTTTATTACCTTAAACAGTTGCATCAAGCGTTTAAAGGACCAGACTTCTTCACTGTGTCCTGAGCCTGAACGGATACCTTCATATAGAGCAGTGGGTTCTGAATGACGGGCAGGAGCTGAAGGGGTGATGGGAACCGCTTGTAGAAGAGTGCATGTCCTTTAGATGCTAGCACACTGCTTCTGTTCAGACTTGTTTTGTTTCCTTGAAAGTTAGGTCCCTACATGAAACTGTCGGTCCCCATTTGGAACTAGAGCCTAGTTCAAAGAGGTTGTCAAACTTGGGGGTGGGGAAGGCCCTCAGACAGTGAGCAGAGGTTTCCACAGGGAAAAACCCGTGGGAAGCCTTTGCATTTGTGTGTGTTACAGTGAGCTCTTAGTCCACTCTCACAGTCTCTGGGGAGAAGAGACACTGAAATCTGTTCTCTTTTCTACCAAGGGTATCACTGGGATACATCGGATTGGATGCCCAGCGTTCCTCTACCAGATATACAAGAGTTCCCCAATTACGAGGTCATTGACGAGCAGACCCCTCTGTACTCAGCAGATCCAAATGCCATCGACACAGACTATTACCCTGGAGGCTACGACATTGAGAGCGATTTCCCACCACCACCAGAAGACTTCCCCGTGCCTGACGAACTGCCCCCCTTGCCTCCGGAATTCAGCGACCATTTTGAGTCCATACACCCTCCCAGAGACATGCCCGCCGCAGGTAGTCTGGGCTCTTCCTCGAGAAACCGGCAGAGGTTCCACTTGAATCAGTATCTGCCCAATTTCTATCCCGTCGATATGTCTGAACCTCAAAAAACAGGCCCCGGCGAGAACAGTACGTGCAGAGAACCCTATGCCCCCTACCCTCCAGGGTACCCCAGAAACTTTGAAGCTCCTCCTGTAGAAAACATGCCCATGTCTGTGTATACCTCCACGGCCTCCTGCTCTGATGTGTCGGCGTGCTGTGAAGCGGAGTCCGAGGTCATGATGAGTGACTATGAGAGCGGGGATGACGGCCACTTCGAAGAGGTGACGGTCCCTCCGCTGGATGCCCAGCAACACACGCAGGTCTGATGCTCAGACTCCCCCCCCAAAGTGCCTGGACTTTAACGAACCTCTGCATCGTTCTCTGCAGCAGTGCTTCAGTGCTTTTTTTTTTTTTTTTTTTTTTGGTGCGCTAAAATGGGCATGGCTGCACTGAGTCACGCACCCCTTGACGAGTTGGCCATTTCCGGTGTCCGAACCTACTGTAACGGGAGGGGGTTTCCTTTGGCCGTGCCGTTTCCGAACACCTGTGTGCATTTACATTGGTCTGTTAAAATGATGAAACGAGAAATCAGCCCTATCATCTTGTTAGCATGATTCATGTATTTATATAGATTTGATTTTAATTTTCCTTTTTTTTGTAAATTTTATGTACAGATTTGATTTTTCATAGTTTTAACTAGATCTTCAAGACATATGGTGCATTTGTTTTTGACCGAAATTTGGTGGTGTTAGCGTCATTACCTAGCACCCTGATTTTTTAATATAACCAGGGTTTCATTCTATGTCCTCTTCCATTGAAGTATGACATTCCATTAAGACATTTCAGTATTAGTCCTTCATTTCTAGCTGTACATAGGAGGAGGAAAGATCTTCTACATGGACATGTCTTAAATGGGTTACTGTATTTTAGAATGATAAACATTTTTCATTACTGGAAAGTGTAATGGGGACCTTCTGCATACCTGTTTAGAACCAAAACCATCACGACACAGTTTTTATAGTGTCTGTATATTTGTGATGCAACGGTCTTGTAAAGGTTTTTACTGAAAACTACCATTAGCCAGTCTTTCTTACTGACAATAAATTATTAATAAAATACTTTAGTTTTACGGCCTGTTTTTCCTCTGGATTTAGACTCTTGTTCGGGATTCAGTTAAGGAGTTGACAGAGAAGGCGGGATGGATGTAGAGATGTTAGCTCTTTGTGGCCTTAAATGGGAAGGGTCCAGGTGCCCAACCAGGAGGTACTTACGGATGTAGCCACTAGGCGGCAGTACATGGCTACTCGAGCCTGCTCAGAACTACAGGTGTGAACAGAAAACTACGTTCTTTTAGGTTTTCCAACTAAAACTTCAAGAAAATTTTACTCTATACATCTTCTCAGTATTTATTGGGTATCATTTAAAGGCTTCTATGGTCTTCACCTATGACTTCTATCAAAAACAAAGTATAAAGCATTTTATCTTCTGTAATCAAAGAACAGCTCCTACTTGTGTATGATTTAGTGTGAAATCAAGAAGCTATTTTCCATGTGTATACAGTGAAATCCATCCATCCAACAAATATTTATTATCTACTATGTGTCAATCAGGCATTCTTAGAACTTCAGAAAGATAGTTTTTTTCTTTATCAGATGAGACTAGATATAGTCTAAACACCAGAGCTAGCTCTGATAACAAAAAACCAGCACGCTCATACCTTCTGCTATAACCACTTACAACTCTAAGTTGTTTTCTGTTTCCTGTTCATATTTTAGGTCTCTATATTGTTTCTAGTCACTAATTTTTTTTTTTTAGGAATTGTGTAGTCATTCAGTGTGATGTTCGAGGAAGGCCATGTAACCTAACCCACCTCCATGTAGTTACATCCTAACTTTTGGATTAATCCACATACACGGTTCTCATTGTTTTGGTGGTATAAATATTCACTGCTGCGCTAAGTGTAGTATATGATGTTTATTTCCATTTACTTTGCTACTTTCCCTTTTTCTGAAACAGTTGCCTGCCTTAATTTTTCTTTTTAAAATCTGTGACTATTTCATTAGTTTATCCCAAACACATTTTTTGGTCACTATATGTTATTCTTCACGAAAAGACAAAAACTCCCTACCTTGTCCACTCCCTGTCAACGGCATAGGCAGAAGAGGATACCATTCTTATTTTTATGGCCCAGTGGCACGAAGGGGGGAGGCTGCTGAAGACCACAGGTACCAGCTGCGTGGGGTGATGCCCAGGCTCCTCCCCGCTGCCCCGAGGGCTGCACGGTCAGCATCTCGATGCGAGGAAGCTTTGGTAGAGAGAACTCTGGGAAATCCTGCTCTCCTCTTCCTGTGAGTTGTTTTCTGTGAAAAATAGTCTAGTCAGGAACTGGATCATCCTCACAAAATTAGCTTGAATTCCTATTGAGTTTTCAGTGACTTCATAGAAATGTAGCGGTTAGGTTTGTAATCTGTCAGACCTGGAAAAACTACCCCAACGCCCATCCACCGCCCCCAGTCTTTCTCCAGTTCCCGGTTCCCCTCTGCTTGCAATCTCCGCCTTCTCCCAGCCCACTGACTCGGCTCAGTAACTTTCTGAAGGTCAAAGTGGGCTGCTCGTTCTCTTCTGCAGTCTGGCGTTGTGTACTTTCTGATCGCTCTTCATCAGCAGCATTAGGTTCAATTTCAATTAGTGCACCAGCTGAGAGCAAGTTATTTGTCAGAATTTCATTTCCTCACCAGCAGTTTACTGCCTCTACTGCAAACAGAATGAGCGACTCGGAAAGAAGGATAAGTATCTTTTTTCCCCCAAGAAAACCTCTGCTTGTGTGAACACTTAGGGAATGAATGCACTTGTCCCCGTGCTGTTAGAAAGTGTGGCCCTGGGAGAGGCTAGGTTTTCAAAGGATGCTAGACATAGAAAAAGTGTAACATTTGAATCCAGAGGTCACTGGACCAAATAGATCCTACAAAGAGCTACGAGTGCAGGGTGTCTGTAGGCGAGATGACAAATAGGAGCTCAGTGATTTTAAACCAGAGCCATTATCCAGTTGTCTCAAGGGGTAAAAAGAAATTCTCATAATGTCTAATGACGATTGCTTCAATTCATTGTAATGTTTGTAGATGCCACCTAACAGTTTTAGGATAAGGGAAGAATACAGGAAGAAGAACAAATCATCTACGCCGATGGTGTGTCAGCCTCCTCCGGGCTGTCAAAGACTTAGAAGCACAGCCCCACTTCCTTGCCAAATATGGAATACTAGCCCCCTGCAAACGAGGATTGCAAACATTTTTCGACAATGCTCTCGTGATTTGTGTTTTTAAATAATTACCTTAAATGAGTCTTTTTCTCTTCTTTCAAAGGTAATAATACTTTAAATAGATGCTTCAAGAGAAGCTGGAACAAAATAAAATTTTATTTGTAGACTTTACTAAAATTTCTTTAAACCGAATGTGTAAAATGTACAAAGGTTCTCCAACTAAAAAGCTCTTACTGGCTTGAGATCGTTTTTTAATAATGATCTCAAATGCTGAGTTTTTACTTCTAATGGGGAATGTCACAAGATTTAAAAATACCCTCCGGTCATTGAAAACTGTGGTCTGACCTTTAATTTCTGTGCCATAATTTTGAGTCACAGTGGGGTTCTGGGAGATATCCTCACAATGAATGTCAGAACTGGGTTTGATCTTTGCTGGATTAACAACAGCAACAAACACTGATGTCTGCACCATGCTTTTATTCTAAGAGCTGTGGCTACATAATCCTTACGACCGACCACCGTGTGTGTGTTTGGGGGGGGGGGGGAGTATCTCTTATCATTGTTTGCATTTTATGTAAGAGAAACATTTGTCTGTGACGAAGCTGGCAAGCGGTAAAGCCCCATTTGACCTTGGGGGTCTGAGGCCAGAGCCCACCCTCCTGACCAGGACCTGCTGCCCCACCCGGCAGATGACCTGCTTCCCTCAGGCAGGGCATTCCAGGATCAGACCGCAGTCCCCACCCCTGCTTAGGTAGCTCTGCAACCTTCGGGTTTGGTTTAACTCCACTGGCGGGAGGGCACCTTTTTAAAACCGTGGATCCTCAGGGTATACTCGCAAACTCCCATGCCTTCCAGCATCGGTGGCAGGTGGAGACTGCTGGCTTCTGAGTCACAGACCTCAGTTCAAAGCTGCGCCCTACCACTCGTTAGCTGTATGATGTTAAACCAACTACTTCTGTTTAGGTTCCTCTACTGAAAAGGAGCGACTAATAAATACCCTACGGGAGTTCTGTGGAATCAAACCAACAATCTAAACGAGGGTTCTTAGGAGAGCTTATTACATTCCAAACGTTCTGCAGTTAGTAACTCTGAATCCCTCCAGTGACCCTCATTATTCCCACTTTCCAGATCAGGAAACCCAGGCACTAGATAATTTTCTGAAGGTCACTCCACAGGTCAGTGTTGAGACTGAAATTCAAAGCCCTGATTCTGGTCTCAAAGCTCCATCCCCCAGGCCTTCTTTCTGAAGTGTCTCTGAAAGGAACCAACCTGCAGACGGCGAAGTTCCTCACACCAGCATTCTGGCACAAAGTCAATGTTCACCAAATGCTTTAACTGCTGTTACGGTTTCCTCCCTCACTGCCATCCCAATCTTCAAATAGGTGTTTTAATAGTTTACTCTTAAAATGTATCGTATGAAAGTTTCATATTTTTTAGGGGGGAGGGGCAGAGGGGGAGGAGGAGAAAGAATCCTAAGCAGGTTCCATGCCCAGTGCAGAGCCTCACGCAGGGCTCAATCTCACAACCCTGAGATCATGACTTGAGCCGAAATCAAGATGCTTAACGGACTGAGCCACCCAGGCATCCCTGAAAGTTTCATTTTCTTAGTGCCTTTATAGAACATGCTATAATTCCAAGAAGCTTGCTGACCTAGTTTAGATTCGACTAATTGCCTCCAAGCCAGGAGAGGTTTGGCCATTTGCATCTTGGTTGTTTTCCACTAAGTCAGTGCGATCCACATTGGAGACTGGCTGACGTGGGTGCACGTGAAGTCTCAAGATCCACTTCCGCTGTGCATTCATCCAAAAGTTGTTCCTGAGTATCTGCTCTAAATGAAAGCCAGAAGCAGCACGTTTGCCATTCGGTGAAGGACGAACAAGACGGAGTCTGACTCTTAGGAATGACCTGAGTGTTCAGGGTCAAGTTTACAGCTTACTACCCTGTGTCTTATTTTTCCACCTGCTTCATTTAACAAGATAAAAAAATACCCTCCATTCACCTGGGGTTCAAACAGTGCTCCTGAGGCTCAAGTGCCCCTCCTCACACGCTGCCCCTTGTCTCCACCCACCCACCCACTCATTCCCTCATTCGTTCATTCATTCGCTCAGTTCAAATTGTTTTCCGGGTTGCATTCACAAGTATCGGTCTCGTCCACCCTTTGCTGTATCCTGCTCACATAAAAGTGAAAACCTGCTCACGAGCAGTCATGTGGCCTTCCAGAAAAAACATTCCAGTGTGGTCAAGGGTTGTGGGCTACGCAGACACATGCTGAAGAAAAACTGACCTATGAGGTTGAACGCTCTTTCTCCCAACGCCTCAAACACCAGGACATGTCACTGCGGAAACAACAGTCGCACGTTTGGAGGTAACAGTAAATCAAGAGCAGAAACTTGCTAGTGACTTCAGGGTTTTCTGCACGTTCCCTCGAAGCTCAAGAAGCGTGATCTGACTCTGTCCCGTTTGTCTGTACAACCTCGGCAGTGACGGTAACTGGGGGGCCAGGGGATTATCCGTCAGCACCCGGCAGTTAACGACGGCACCACAAACCCAGCTTCGGCCCCGGGGTTGCCGACGCTCGTGCTCCACAAAGGACCCGCGAGCACTGCGCGACGCCTCTTCTTCGGCGACGAGGAGAACGGGCGCAGGGTCGATGCGCGCGCCCTCCAGCCGGGAGTGTTCACGCAGCCCCGGAGCTGGAACGGGGAGCTCCGCTGTGTCACCGGGGAATCACCTGTAACCTGTGGGAGCATTTGCGGGTGGCGGGCTCCGTTCCCGGAGGGGCCTCGCCCGGCGCCCACGCGCATGCGCACGCGCGGCCATGTCAGATGCTCCCCCCCTCCCCCCTCCGCCCCGCGGCGTGTGGTAACACCTCGTTCACACAGCCGCACTTTCTGGGTTGCTCCTGTTCTGCCTTACTGCAGCTTCTCACAAGTGCTCAGTCAGTGTTTGCCCTGAAATCGCTCGCGGAATGCAGGCCCGGGTCCTGACAGCAGCGGGGGGAGAACCCCGGAGAAACAGGATCCCCACGCAGATCAAAGGGCCCGAAGCCCCGGGCGCGGGCTGGCAGCGGAGGGCTCGGCGGCCGCAGAGGAGCTCGCGGCTGCCAGCAAGGGCCACCCGGACGCAGAGCCGAGCCGCCGTCCTTGACGACTCCACAGACGGCGTTACCAGGGGAGTCTTCATGACTGTCGTCTGTGCGAATTCTGTCGTGGGTGGGTGTTTGCCCCTTGGCACCTTTATCGTCATTGTATTTGAGTACGGCAGGCAGTATTCAAATCTGGATCTTTGCCTCTCGCACCTTCTCCTTAGATGACAGAAGGAAAAAAAAAATAGGTGTTTTAAGGTATTTCGCTCTTGTGTTAATTTTTCCGAGGGTGGCAAGTAAATTTTTAAAAACTGAATGAAGCAATTTCTCACCTTTCCTTGGAGAACAGAGCCGTCTCCACCCCTCTGCACTGACAGCCCTCGCTCCCTGCCCGGCACATTTGATCACGGCATTCCCCTCTTTTCCAGATGGCGCCACACCCATCTTTTCTGCCTATCTCCTCCTGTATTCCTACAGTTTGGGGGGGAAGTTTCCTTATTCATTCATTCATTCACTCATTCATTCATTCATTCAGTTTTATGCAGCTTTTCCCTTCATCCCTACTACTGGAAATGTTATAATACACACTTTGGAACTTGATCATGAATTGACTGGCATTTTTCTGCCTTCTCAACTTGCCTCCCAAAGACCCAAGAAACACACAAGCATGGTGCCTCAGACCAGAGCTACCCCTGGGGTCTGCACAGCAGGCCCCTGAGTCAGGAGGGAAGTCTCAGGACTTTCGGGCCAAACCACCCCTCACTGGCCAGTTCCAATTCCAGCTGGTCTGTTCTCATACAAGCACCTACCTTTCCCTTTACTCCACTGATTTCCAGCCGAAATCATGGGGTACATTTATTTTATAACCCCCACCATGGTGCGTGTGGTTACTATTCTGTTGTGTATTTTTACACACATCCCCAAGAAAACTTCAACTATTCCTAATATTCCTTGAACTATTTATTTTCTTCTGCAAGCAATATTTCTCTTGTCTGAGTATGAAATGAAACTTTGTGAATTACATAAAGTAATGGTAAAGAAGTTATTTCTTTAATGGTATATTTAGCTCTTGAAATTAGGATACAGGTACATTTAGTGAAAATATATATACTCTAAATAAAATTTAAATTCTTGTGTTGTTTTACATCTTCTAGAGTACTTAACTGTAATGTTCTTCTTAGAGCAGGCCAGGAAATAAAACCCATATTGTCTATTATAATGCAACACAAAAATTTTTTGAAAAAACATACTTCCTCCTTCTTGTTATTAACTGGAGAAATATAGAGAAAATGTCTCATTACTTGAGGGTGACAAATGCATTAAAAATCCATTAGTCTGACAAATAGCAATGTTTTTTTTCTGATAAATTAGAAGTTTCCAAATATGATGAAAGACATAATTTCATGGAAATTACATCATCTTAAAGCCAGCAGGCAATAATGGAATCATTTATTTTCTCATTTTATTCAACAAATAATTGTTAGTGTCTACTGCAGGCCAGATGCTGTGCTCAGTCTTCGGGATGCAACCGGAACAAGCCCCAGGCCCAGCTTAACAGCCTTGTGGTGGGATTCCAGCAAGAAAACAAGTACAGTATAGCTTGTGGTAAGTATTAGGATACAGGGCATACTGTGATCTGCAGAAGCACAAAGGAGGAAAGCATAAGCAAGATGTGGGGCCTGACCTCATGGGGAGAGCAAAGCGATTCCAGAGAAGGGTGTGGAAGGAGCATTCCATGCAGAAGGAATGCGTGGGAAACAGGAAGTGGGTAATAGGATGTTTGAGGAATGGGAGAAAGTTCAAGTGTTGGAGGGTGGACCAGATGCCCTGGCTGAAGGAAAGGATGGTTAGGAAGGTCAAGGCTGGAAAGGCCAAGGTCAAGGAGCAAGGGGCATCATTGAAGGGTGGCCACTCCAGTCTGAGTTAGCCCTTGTCTGTTGGGCTGCTTTGAGTGGACTCCTTATGTGTGTGGTTTTGGACACCACTCACTTTCTGATGGGGGCCGTCAGCGTCTGGGGAATCCACCCCCTTGGCTCTTTCCTTTTGGGGATTTCCCATTCTTTGCCTATTCATGGTTTCCCAGCTTCCCTTTCCTCATCCCCAGTCAGAAACACTGTGGGGTTTTCCATATGCACCCCCCCCACCTCATTGTGTGGGGGAGAGAGAGAGCCATCTATGCCACTCTGTTCATCTATTGATTACATTGATTTATCAAAACCCCAATTATAGGAGGTTTAGGTTTTAAACGTTACAACCAATGCTGTGA
The DNA here is from genome assembly GCF_004348235.1 of Phoca vitulina. Taxonomy (NCBI): domain Eukaryota; kingdom Metazoa; phylum Chordata; class Mammalia; order Carnivora; family Phocidae; genus Phoca; species Phoca vitulina. The sequence goes on from NW_022589718.1 coordinate 23,799,541, forward strand.
GGAACAACCACATGTGCATACACATTTGAACATGTGTCCAATTATTTTCTATTAGTGGAATTACTGGGTCAAATGGGTATGCAGTTTTAAGACTTACATGTAGTGCACAGGAATGCTTTTTCTCAGAGTTTAATATTTTTTTGATCACACTTGGAACTACCATTCCTCTTAATGTTTTCAAAAGTGGTAGCTGGAATGGTAACTTCCCATACATTTGATTTTTGTTTTCTCAAAGAGAGGTTGCATATGTGTTTTTAGTTTTTAATTCTCTAATTACGTCCTTTAAATATATTTCTATCCTTTTTCTTATTTGAAAAAATCCTCTATATAATTAAGGTCATTGATATTTTGTATGATAGGTTGCAAATAATTTCCCTGGTCTATCTGGCTTTTACTTATTCATGGCATTTTTTTTAAGACAGAAGAACTTTTAATTTTCGTGCAGTCAAATCTATCCTGGCTGAGAAACACTACCTCTGAATAACAAGGGTGGATGCTTTGGAGCCTGAGATACCAAAATACAAATCCTGCCTCTATCCCTTATTAGCTGTGGGCCTTTGGTGCAGCGCAAGACCTTCTAGAGCCACCAGTCTCTCGTCCCATAAAATACTCCTAGCAATGCCCAACCTTTTAGGACCACTAACAGATTGTGTGGGATAATGCATGGAGAATACTTATTCTAGAGCTGGAACATGCTAAATGTGCAGCAAACAGTAGCTACTACTGTTCTTTCTATGGTTATGAGTATTTTCTGTCGTATCTTCTTTTCCATGCCAGAGTTCTTTCCACACCAAGGTTACATAAGTATTTACCTACATTTTATTTTGTTTTTTAACCTATATTTTATTTTTTTACCTACATTTTCTTTAAATGAATCTTTGTTTTTATATTCTAACCCTCCCCCATTAACTTTATCAAACCTTTATCTTGTATTATCTTCAATTGTTGAAGATGTTCACATGCTTTCGGTTATTGTAACTTTTAATGGATGTTTTAATATTGGCAACTAACACCCTTTCCCCCTCATTTATTCAAATCCTTTTTGCTACACTTTCTTTCAAGGAACTTCACGACATTTTTTTTTTTTTTAATCTCTATTGGTATTTTTGTTGGGCTGGCAAAAAGTATTCGGGAAATTAATTTTCAGGCTTTCAATCCAGGAACATGGTGTGTCTCTCCCTTTGTAAAGTTTCTTTCATGATTCTCAGTGAAGTTTTGAGTTTCTTAAAAAAAATTTTACACATTGCCCTGCACACTGCTAATGAAGCCAGTTTCTAGTAATTTTACACTGATTACTATTATATATCAGATCTGCTCACTATGTGCTCTCATTTTTCCTGGAATTTAAGAAAGTACATACACTCCTATCTGCAAATATTGATTTTTACATTTTTCTCTTTTAATATCATCTCATTATCAGAAACACAATGCTAAATAGGTGTGATGTTAGCAGGCATTACTTCTTCTTCCCAACTTAAAGGAAAATAATTCTCTCATTTCTCTTTTAAGTCTAAGATAGACATTATTTTGAAATATTCTTTATAGTATTCACTCTGTTCTTATTGAAGTTATAGAAACTTTTAAAAATTGGGAATGGATAGGGAATTTTTAAATCCATTTTAGCATGTATTAAGATGATCGTGTGATTTATCTCCTTTGATCTATCCATATGGTAACTTATATTAATATATTTTATGCTCTACAAACCCTGGGTTTCTGGAGTTAACCCCATTTGGCCATAATAAACTATTTTTGTAAATAATTGTTTATTTCTGGCATATAAGGACCTTAGAAGTCACCACTCCATTCTAACTGCAAGTACAAAATCTAAACAAGAGGAAAAATCAGCAACTCTTCCTAGAGCCATAAGAGAAGTGAGGGCACAGGCAAACGAATGCCCCCAAAATTGAAGAGAGAGACAGGTGGATACAGAGAATCACAACTCAGCAGAGCAGAAACCCACCAGCTGCAACAGGAAAATCTGAACTGTAATTGAATTAGTAGAGGCTCAGTGTGGACAAGTCTGAGAGTTAAAAATGCCAGAAGGACTCAATTACAGAGGGCCCCCACACTTCTGTGAGTTTACCTCCGGGAGTCCTTCCAGGCCTTCACAGAGAGTATCACAGAAAAATTCTCTACTGCTTCCAACAGGCCAGGGAAAAAAAACATTTCGAGATAGGCCAGAGCATTCTGTTCTTCTTAACAAGGCCTGCCCTCAGGAGAAACTGTTTAACCAGATTCTAAGCTGCTGGGGTTTTTATCAAAGCCTAACCTACCTGGGGGGAGAGAAATACCCAACTCCAGCCAGCTCTAGACTTCTACGTGGGGGAAAGGAAATACAAATCCACAATCCCTTTGGGCCATCCTGTCCCACAAAATGTTGGGGAACGTGAAAAGCATGAGTGAAGTTCACAGTTCAGGGGTGCAGGCTCACTAACAGCCCTAATCAGAGGCCTATAGAACACTTCTCTCCTCTCACACCTTACCGCTACATTACTAAAGGCCTATTTACCACAGTTACTTTTCTCTATTGCATAAAACAGATCATGTCCACCTTTGAACAAAAAATTACAAGGCATACTAAAAGGCAAATCCAGCTTGAAGAGAAGAAGCATCAGAAATAGAGTCAGAGATAGTAGGAATGTTGGAATTCATCAGATCAGAATTTTTTTAAAACTATGATTAATATGCTAACAGCTTTAATGGAAAAAGGAGGCAACACATGGATAATGTAGGCATAGAGATGGAAATTCTAAGAACAGAAAAGAAACGCTAAAGATAAAAAACACTGTGATAGAAATGGAGAATGTCCTTGATGGGGTCATTAGTAGACTAGACATGGCTGAGGAAAGAATCTCTGAGTTTGAGGATCTGATGTGGAAAATTCTAAAATGGAAAAGCAAATAGAAAAAAAATCCTGAAAAAAAACAGAATGTCCAAGAATGGTAAGATACTTACAGAAAGCATAACATATGTGTGATGAGAATATCAGAAGGAAAAGACAGAAAGAAACAGAAACAATATCTGAAGCAGTAATGACTGAGAATTTCCCCCAAAATAATGTCAAACACCGAACTACAGATCTAGGAAACTTGGAGAACAGCAAGCAGGATAAGTGCAACCTCTGCCCCACAAACCCCACTCCCCCCACCAGCAATAAACAAGCAAACAACAACAACCCCCCTGCCCCCAGTATCTAGGCATATTATATCCAAACTGCAGAAAATTAAAGATAAAAAGAGGGAAAAAAATGTCTTGCCTATAGAGGAGCAAATATAACAATTACATCTGACTTTTCAGAAACCATGTAAGCAAAAAGAGAGTAAAGGGAAATATTAGAAGTGTTGAGAGAAAAAACCACCAACCTAGAATTCTGTACCCTGAGATATTATTCTTTAAAGGCAAAGGCAAAACAAAGACTTTCTCAGACAAGCAAAGATTGAGGGAATTTATTGCCAGTAGACTTGCCTTATAAGAAAAGTTAAAAGACATTCTTTAGAGAGAAGGATAATATAGGTCAGAAACTTGGATCTACCTAAGGAAAAGAAGAGTATCCAATAATGAATAAAGACAAAATAACAACTTCTTTTTCTTATTCTTAATTGATCTAACAGATTACAGTTTGCTCAAAATAATAAGAGCAACCATGTATTTGATTATGTATGCTTATGTACACATATATACTTATGTATGCTTATATCTAAGTAAAATGAATGACAGCAATGATACAAAGGATGGGAGGGAGAAATTAGAAATATTTTGTTATTATAAAGTACTTACACACCCATGAAGTGGTATCATGTTATTTGAAAGTGGACTTGGATTATTTTTTTTTAAGATTTTATTTTTTTATTTGAGACAGAGAGAGAGTGAGAGAGCACAAGGGGGGGAGGGGGTAGTGGGAGAGGGAGAAGCAGACTCCCCACTGAGCAGGGAGCTGGATGAGGGGCTCGATCTCAGGACCCTGAGATCATGACCTGAGCCAAAGGTAGATGCTTAACTGACTGAGCCACCCAGGCACCCCAAGGATTAGTTATAAATGTACATTGCAAACTCTCAGACAACCACTAAAAAAAGTAAAAAAAAAAAAAAAAAAAGAAGAAGAACTGATATGCTAAGAAAGGAGAAAAAATGAAATCACATAAAATGTTCAACTAAAACAAAAGACAGAAAAAAGAGTAAATGACAAAGGTAGGAACAAAGGGCAAATGCAAAAAATATAAAAACCATAATGAATATGGTAAATATTAATCCAACTGTATCAATAATCACCTTGAACATATATGGTTTAAATATACCACTTAAAAGAGATTGTCAGAGAGGATAAAAAAAAAAGCCCACTTTAAATATAAGGACATATATAGATCAAAATTAAAGGGATGAGGAAAGATATATCATGCTAACACTAATCAAAAGGAAACAGGAGTAGCTATATTAATTTTAGACAGAGCTGACTTCAGAGTTTTGAGGGATAAGGAGGGGCATTACATAATGATAAAGGGTTTAACTGTTAACAATCCTTAACATGTATGCACCTAACAACAGAGTCTCAAAATACATGAGGCATAAACTGATAAAACTAGAGAAATAGATGAATCTACTATTATAGTTGGAGACTTCAACATTTTTCTATCAGAAATGGACAGATCCAACATGCAGAAAATCAGTAAGGACATTTTTGAACTTAAGAGCACAATTAATCAACTAGATATAATTGACATCTACAGATTACATCATCCAACAAGAGCACATTACACATTCTTCTCAAGTTCACGGGGAAAGTTTACCAAGTTAGAACACATTCTGGGTCATAAAATACACCTTAACGAACTTAAGAGAATAGGAATCATACATTATCTACTCTCAGACCACAATGAAATTAAACCAGACATTAATAATAGAAAGATAGCTGGACAATCTCTAAATACTTGGAGATTAAGCAGTACATTTCTAAATAACACATGGGTCAAAGAAGAAATCCCAAGAACAATTAAAAATAATTTTAAATGAAAAGGAAAACATCAAAATTTGTGGAATATGCTGAAAGGAGTGCTTAGAGGGTAATTTATAGCATATATGTAGGATAAATCCCAGGTATATATAAGCCTGGCTCAACATCTGAAAATCAATTAATGTAATCTGCCACAGCAATAAGCTAAAAAAGAAAAATCAATCACATCAATAGATGCAGAAAAAGAATTTGACAAAATCCAATACATATTAATGATAAAAACTCTCAGTAAACTATGAATAGAAAGAACTTTCTCTACTTGATAAAGAATATTTACAAAAAAGCTACAGCTAACATCATACTTAATGGTAAGAAGCCCGAAGTTTTTCTACTATGATGGGGAACAACACAAGGATATGACCTCTTACCACTGCTTTTCAACATTATACTGGAAATTATAGCTAATTCAGTAAGACAAGAAAAGGAAATAAGAGGTATACAGACATGATAGTCTGTATTTTTTCACAGATGACATGATCATCTATGTAGAAAACCCAAAAGAATACACACACCAAAAAATGCCTGGAACTAATAAGCGGTTATAGCAAGGTTGCAGACTACAAGGTTAAATTGCTTTCCCACATACCAGTAATGAACAAGCAAAATTTGAAATAAAAAAAAATACTTTACCATTTCCATTAGTGCCACTAAAAAAAGAAATAGGTATAAATCTAAAAAAAATATGTACAACACCTATATGAGAAAAATTATAAAATTGTAATGAGAGGTATCCAAGGAGAACTTAAAAAATGGAGACATAGTCTGTGTTTGTACATTAGAAAACTCAATATTGTCAAGATGTCAGTTTCCCACCTTTATCTATAGAGTCAACGCAATGTGAATCAAAATCCCCCCAAGTTATTTTGTGTCTGTGGACACATCAGTTCTAACATTTATACAGAGAGGCAAAAGATAGAAAGCCAACTGAGTATTAACAGAGAAGAACAAAGTCAGAGGAATGGCACTTACCTGACTTCAAAACTTGCCACAGAGCTACAGTAATCAAGATAGTGTGGTATTTGTGAAAGAATAGACAAATACATCGATGGAATAGAACAGAGATCCCAGAAATAGACCCATAAATACAGTCAACTGACCTTTGAGAAGGAGTAAAGGCAAGATATAGTGGAACAAAGATAGTCTTTTCAACAAATGGTGCTGGAGCAACTGGACAGACTTCATGCCCTTCACAAAGTTAACGCAAATGGATCACAGACCTGAATGTAAAATGCAAAACTCTAAGACTTCTAGAAGATAACATGGGAGAATACCTCAGTGACCTTGGGTGTGGAGACAACTTTTTGGATACAACACCAAAGACATGATCCATGAAAGAAATAACTGATAAGGTACATGTTATTAAAATTAAAAATTTCTGCTCTGTGAACAACTATATGAAGAGAATGAGAAGATAAGCCACAGACTGGAAAAAAATATATGCAAAAGACTCATGTGATAAAGGGCTGTTGTCTAAAATACACAAAGAATAGTTAAAACAATGAGAAAACAAATAATGTGTTCTAAAAAATGGGCAAAAGACCAGAATAGATACCTCACTAAAGACGACACACAGATGACAAGTCAACATATGAAAAGATTTTCAACATCATATATCACTAGGGAACTGCAAATTGAAACAACATAAGATACAACTACACAACTACTGGAATGACCCAAATCTGGAACACTGACAATGCCAAATGCTGATGAAGATGTGGATTCATCATTTGGGCGGGGGAAGGAAAATGGTACAGCCACTTTAGAAGATAGTTTGGTGGTTTCTTACAAAACTAAACATACTCTTAACATACACTCCAGCAATGGTGCTTCTTGGTATTTACCCAAAGGAGCTGAAAACTTATATCCATACAAAACCTGCACGTGGATATTTAGAGAAGCTTTATTCTTCATTGCCAAAACTTGGAAGCAATGAAGATGCTCTTCATTAGGTGAACAGATAAATAAACTATGGTACATCCAGACAATGGAATATTATTCAGCACTAAAAAGAATGAGCTATTAAGCCATGAAAAGGCATTGAGGAGACTCAAAAGTAGATTACTAAGTGAAAGAAGCCAAACTGATAAGGCCCATACTGTATGATACCAACCAGAGGACATTCAGGAAAAGCCAAAAACTATGGAGACACTAAAAATGTCAGTGGTCTTGTTGTTGGTGTATAGGAATGCCACTGATTTCTGTGCATTGATTTTATATCCTGCCAATTTACTGAATTCCTGTATGAGTTCTAGCAGTTTTGGGGTGGAGTCTTTTGGGTTTTCCACATAAAGTATCATATCATCTGCAAACAGTGAGAGTTTGACTTCTTTGCCGATTTGGATGCCTTTTATTTCTTTTTGTTGTCTGATTCCTGTGGAGAGGACTTCTAATACTATGTTGAATAGCAGTGGTGATAGTGGACATCCCTGCCACGTTCCTGACCTTAGGGGGAAAGCTCTCAGTTTTTCCCCATTGACAATGATATTTGCTGTGGGTTTTTCATAGATGGCTTTTATGATATTGAGGTATGTACCCTCTATTCCTATACTCTGAAGAGTTTTGATCAAGAAAGAATGCTGTACTTTGTCAAATGCTTTTTCTGCATCTATTGAGAGGATCATATGGTTCTTGTTCTTTCTTTTATTAATGTATTGTATCACATTGATTGATTTGCAGATGTTGAACCAACCTTGCAGCCCAGGGATAAATCCCACTTGGTCGTGCTGAATAATCCTTTTAATGTACTGTTGGATCCTATTGGCTAGTATTTTGGTGAGAATTTTTGCATCCATGTTCATCAAGGATATTGGTCTGTAATTCTCCTTTTTGATGGGATCTTTCTCTGGTTTGGGGATCAAGGTAATGGTGGCCTCATAAAACGAGTTTAGAAGTTTTCCTTCCATTTCTATTTTGTGGAACAGTTTCAGAAAAATAGGTAGTAATTCTTCTTGAAATGTTTGGTAGAATTCCCCTGGGAAGCCATCTGGCCCTGGGCTTTTGTTTGTTGGGAGATTTTTGATGACTGCTTCAATTTCCTTAGTGGTTATAGGTCTGTTCAGGTTTTCTATTTCTTCCTGGTTCAGTTTTGGTAGTTGATACATCTCTAGGAATACATCCATTTCTTCCAGGTTATCTAATTTGCTGGCATAGAGTTGCTCATAATATATTCTTATAACTGTTTGTATTTCTTTGGTGTTGGTTGTGATCTCTCCTCTTTCATTCATGATTTTATTTCTTTTGCACAACAAAAGAAACAGTCAACAAAACCAAAAGATGACAGATTGGGAGAAAATATTTGCAAATGACATATCAGATAAAGGGCTAGTATCCAAAATCTATAAAGAACTTATCAAACTCAACACCCAAAGAACAAATGATCCAATCAAGAAATGGGCAGAAGACATGAACAGACATTTTTCCAAAGAAGACATCCAAATGGCCAACAGACACATGAAAAAGTGCTCAACATCACTCGGCATCAGGGAAATCCAAATCAAAATCTCGATGAGATACCACCTCACGCCAGTCAGAATGGCTAAGCTTAACAAGTCAGGAAATGACAGATGTTGGCAGGGATGTGGAGGAAGGGGAACCCTCCTACACTGTTAGTGGGAATGCAAGCTGGTGCAGCCACTCTGGAAAACAGTATGGAGGTTCCTCAAAAAGTTGAAAATAGAGCTACCATACGATCCAGCAATTACACTACTGGGTTTTTACCCCAAAGATACAAATGTAGGGATCCGAAGGGGTACATGCACCCCGATGTTTATAGCAGCAATGTCCACAATAGCCAAACTGTGGAAAGAGCCAAGATGTCCATCGACAGATGAATGGATAAAGAAGAAGTGGTATATATACACAATGGAATATTATGCAGCCATCAAAAGGAATGAAAGCTTGCCATTTGCAATGACGCAGATGGAACTGGAGGGTATTATGCTGAGCGAAATAAGTCAATCAGAGGAAGACATGTATATGACCTCACTGATATGAAGAATTCTTAATCTCAGGAAACAAACTGAGGGTTGCTGGAGTGGTGGGGTGTGGGAGGGATGGGGTGGCTGGGTGATAGACATTGGGGAGGGTATGTGCTATGGTGAGCGCTGTGAATTGTGTAAGACTGTTGAATCACAGACCTGTACCTCTGAAACAAATAATACATTATATATTAAAAAAAAAAAAAAGATAGCAGGAAGGGAAAAGTGAAGGGGGGCAAGTTGGAGGGGGAGATGAACCATGAGAGACTATGGACTCTGAGAAACAAACTGAGGGTTCTAGAGGAGAAGGGGGGTGGAAGGAATGGGTTAGCCTGGTGATGGGTATTAAAGAGGGCACGTACTGAGTGGAGAACTGGGTGTTATACGCAAACAATGAATCATGGAACACTACATCAAAAACTAATGATGTAATGTATGGTGAGTAACAGAACATAATAAAAAAAATAAAAAGGTCAGTGGTTCTGAGGGATGAGGAGAGGGAGGGAAGAACAGGCAAAGGACAGGATTCTTAGGCAGTGGACATATTATAATGGTGGATACATGTCATTATACAATTGTCCAAACCCACAGAATGTAGAACACCAATAATGAACCCTGATGTAAACTATGACTTCAGACAACAATGATGAGTCAGTGTGGGTTCACAGATTGTCACAAATGTACCACCGTGGTGTGGGATGTAGTTAGTGGGGGAGACTGTGCATGTGTGGGGATGGGGATATATGGGAAATTTCTGTACTTTCTCTCAATTTTGCTGTAAGCCTAAAATTGTTCTAAAAATTAAAATTAATTAAAAACCCTCTTATTCAACTCATTTAATGTATCTATTAATTTCTAAATTCCTTCCTCAATGCTCTCCTTTTTTGTGGAGTTTGCATTTCACTTCTGCATCTCACATCTGCATGCACAACCCACACTGCCATTTGGAGGGTAAGGACCATGTTTTGAGCATAGAGCCACGTATGTAAAGTATTTCCTGAACAAGTACATTAATGAATGCAAGGGAATTGATTTAACCCAGGACTGTCCTGCTCAGGCACGGATACAGGAGAGATCTAAAAGGGAAAGTGGAAGCTGTAGTACCCTGGGATAGGTGGGGATTTATTTATTTCCTCGGTAAGTACCATACCAGTCTTTGGCTGCTTTACTGAAAAGTTCCAGGCTGCCCTTGTCTTGCCACACTTCAAATTCTTTTGGAATGATTTCCAAGACCTGGTGACTGGTAGTTACATATTGAGGTTGCAGATTTCCTGGACACCTTCAATGATCAAATGAAATTGTTTTTAAAAGCTATAGGGTGACAACTTGGGGCTAGAACTTACAACCCTAAGATCAAGAGTTGTATGCTCCACTGACTGAGCCAGCTAGGCGCCCCCAATCTCACAAATTTAATATTGAACAAAAGAAGCTGGACACAAAAGCAAACATTTATATATGTATGGATCCACCATATAAAGTTCCCAAGGTGGCAAAACTAATGTTTGATGTTAATTGGCAAAGAAGTAGAAACAACCCAAATGTCCATCATCTGATGGACGGATAAGTAAATGTGGTATATCCATACAATGGAGTATCACGTGGTGATAAACAAGAGGGGGTACCAATAGATGCTTCACCATCCACAAACCTTGAAAACATCTTGCTAAGTGAAAGATGCCCGTTGCAAAGTACCACATATTGTAGGGTTCCATTTATATGAAATGCCCAGAATAGGCAAATCCATTGAGACAGAAAATGGTTTTCTAGGTCAGGGAGGGCTGGGAAGAAATGGGGAGTAATAGCCAATGGATACTGAATTTGGGGGGTGGGTGATGAAAATGTTCTAAAACTGATTATGATGATGATCACATGACTCTGAATCCAACAATGGGTGAATTGTATGGCATGTGAAATGTATCTCTATAAAGCTATTATTTAAAAAAAATATAGAGGGCATTGTAAATAAAGTTAAAAAAAGCCTCAGTTCCAGGGGCACCTGGGTGGCTCAGTCATTAAGCGTCTGCCTTCGGCTCGGGTCATGATCCTGGGGTCCTGGGGTCGAGCCCCGCATCGGGCTCCCTGCTCTGCGGGAAGCCTGCTTCTCCCTCTCCCACTCCCCCTGCTTGTGTTCCCTCTCTCGCTGTGTCTCTCTCTGTCAAATAAATAAATAAAAATTTAAAAAAAAAAAAAAAAAAGCCTCAGTTCCAGAGTTGGACTTTATAAAGACAGGTCTTCCACTCAGAAATGCCAAAGTCAAAAAGTGTCATTTATATCAAATTTGCATATATAAGTACTAGTTTTTTATTAATGTTGTGGGGTTTTTAAATTTTTCTGAATATATGCATGGGATTAACATGTACATGTTTTAAACAGATGAGTGTGTTGGTGTCCATATTAAAAAGATCTTCAGTTCATTAAAAAAAAAAAGAGGAGGGGGAAAGGGAGGAGGAGGAGATAAGCTTGGATGTCTACAGGGAGAGCGAGCAGGGTGCAGTGGCTAAAGGTGTCTCAGATCTGTACTACTCCTGGAAGAAATCTGCTAGAGAATATCTGCCTGCGTTGGGTGTTGAAGCAAGACTGTGGCTACTTTGAAACTATTCAACCCATTGACATTTGAAATCGAAATGAAAAGTTTAGAGTTGCTTTGAATCTGCCTGCCCAGTAGACTCTTCTGTCATTTCAAGCTGACATTTCAAGTGTCCTCATTCTCCTGATTACTTGGGGCAGCAACCAGGGCATGCACAGAGGTTGAGGACAAGAACTTGGAATTTTTAAATTGGAAAATTTATTTTTATTTTAATTGAAATATAGTTGGCATACTAAATTTTAAGGACAGCGTTCAAGAAATATCAAAAGAAAAGTAGCTTTTGGGGGAAGATTATGAAAAATCTGGCTGGCCTTTTCAGTCTATGGGGTAGGGGTAGGGCGGCGGGGGGCGGGGAGGGAATGATTTCCATTCCAGGAATGGTGCAATTCCTGAGAAAATTCCCTGATTTCTTTCACCTCTGGCTCGCCTGGACTCACTGCCCGGCTAGAGCGCAGGCGGCGCACGGTGCAGGCATCCCGCACGGGGGTGCTGTCGGCACGGGCTGCGGGGATGGGACAGGGAGCCCCAAGGCCGAGAAGCCTCCAGGCACATGCCAGGTGTCACCGGGCGGGGCTGGGGCTTCAGGTGTAGAGTCCCGCCGCCCGGCAGGTGGCGGAGCGGGCAGGGCGGCGGCGAAGGAGCACTTGTAATGGGGAGTAGGCGCGGGGAGAGGTGCGGGGAGCCATAAGCCGTGGTGAAAGGGGTGGCGCTGCGCTCCGAGGGCGCGATGGACGGGCCGTGGGGTGCGCCGGGTGGGACCCCGAGGGGCAATGGCAGCGTGCTGCTCAATGCCTCTCAGTGGGCGCCCGGCGGCGGGGAGGGCGCGGGGCCGCGACCCTCGTGGGTGGCCTGCACGCTCGCCTTCATCCTCATCTTCACCATCGTGGTGGACATCCTGGGCAACCTCCTGGTCATCCTGTCCGTGTATCGGAACAAGAAGCTGAGGAACGCAGGTAGGGGCTCCCGGGGCCGGGCAGCCCCCAACGTTCACCCGGCGGCCGCCTCCCCCCTTTTCCGGGGCCACTTTCCAGAACACCACCCCCTCCTCAGCTGTCAATTAGCTTTTTCTAAAAAAGTGACTTCTTTCTTAAAAAAAACTGGGAACTTTGAGTTCTTTTTCCCACCAGAGGGAGAAGACTGTGAGTTTACTTTTCCCTTAACCTGCCTGTGTAAGTTTTTTTTCTTTCTCTCCCTCCTCCCCACCCCCCACAATGAAACTAGGAGTCTTAAGTCCCCAAGGGATAGAACACTTTGCCAGAGTCAGGTTCTCTTTATTTTAGGGGAAAACCTCACTATACAATGATCAATTTCTGAGGTTTATTGGCTTGAGAGACATCAGATGCAGGTTGCAGAAAGTTCAAGAAGTCCTTCAAATCAGATCAGTGAACTTATCAACTGCTTGCTTTTACGTATAATTTTTCCCCCAACTTGGTTAAAATAGGAGAAAATAATCAAGCCTGTGAAATGAGAAGCTTTACTTTAGTTTTGTTGTCAGGAGTAGTTTTCAGTTTTTAGCATGCAATTTAAAAGACTCCCAAGGCTCCTAAACATGATTATTACTCCTCCAAGTTAAACAAGTTTCCATTTTAAAAATAGAAATGTTAAAGAGTATATTTACCTATAATATACTACTAAAACTAATTTTGTGTTTGAGTTAAACTTGCTTTATCCTCCAAGCAATGAATTGAAATTGGTTTCTCTTGGGTGGGAGGCCAGGGATGATTTTCCATAGGACACTGGATGTTCAGATCTTTAAGAGATGATTAGGTGCCTAGTTATTTAGAAGCTGACATTTTGGAGGTGGGGGCGACGAGGGGGAGGAACCATGCACTCGTATGTTTGTCAAAAGCATTATTTTTGTTCTAATAAGGTAGTTAGTTGATCAATGCTGTGATTTTTCTTTAGCTTTCTCCCAAGAGGGCCTCCCTTTTCATTTTAATGCTTGGGACAGTGAGTAGCTTAAGAAGTAACTTCATTGTCACCTTATGACATGAACTGAATTTGAGTTAGTCCATTTAATAACCTCATTTCATATATGATTGGCTTAAACTAGAGGAATTCTGCCTTCAAGAAGAGGCTCTTTGAAGAAACATAGGCAGTAAGCTCCTTGACAGTCTGTGTGATGAGTTTTTAAATCTGACACCAAAAGCCAAAACAACAAAAGCAAAAATAAAGAAGTGGGACTACATCAAACTAAAAAGTTTCTGTACAGGAAAGGAAACCATCCACAAAATGAAAAGGCAACCTGCTGAATGGGAGGAGATATTTGCAAATCACATTTGATAAGGGGCTAATATTTAAAATATATACAGAAGTCACACACCTCAGCAGCAAAAAAAAAAAAAAAAAAAATCTGATTTAAAAATGGGCAGAAGATCTGAATAGACATTTTTTTTGAGAGAGAGAGAGAGCGGAGAGAGTGAGCTTGAATGCGGGGAGGGCCGGAGGGAGAGAGAGAGAATCCTCAAGCAGACTCCCTGCTTGAGTGCAGAGGACTCAGGGGCTCAATCCCAGGACCCTGAGATCAGGACCCAAGCCGAAATCAAGAGTTGGCCACTCAACCAACTGAGCCACCGAGGCGCCCCTGAATAGACATTTTTTTTTTAAGACATCCAGATGGCCAACAGGTACATGACAAGATGCTCAACATCACTCATCAACAGGGAAATGCAAATCAAAACCATAATGAGCTATCGCCTCACACCCATCAGATTGCTATTATCAAAAAGAAGAAATAACAAGTGTTGGTGAGGACGTGGAGAAAAGGGACCCCTATGCACTGTTGTAAATTGTTGGAATGCAAACTGGTGCAGCCACTGTGGAACAGTATGGAGGTTCCTCAAAAAATTAAAAACAGGAGACTACCCTATGATCCAGGAATTCCACTTCTAGGTATTTATTCAAAGAAAACAAAAACACGAACTCAAAAAGATATCTGCACCCCCATGTTCACTGTAGCATTATTTACAATAGTTAAGATACAGAAACAGCCTAAGTGTCCATCAACAGATGAATGGATAAAGAAAATGTTAATATATATATACACACACACACATACATATATGAACACACATATATATACATACATATATAAAGAAGTTATATATATACATGAATGAAATCTTGCCATTTGTGACAACACAGATAGACCTTGAGGGCATTTTTATGCTAAGTGAAATCAGTCAACGAAAGACCAATACCATATAATCTTAGATGTGGAATCTAAGAAATAAAAAATAGAAAAACAAGCTCATAGATATAGATTGATGAAATGGGTGAGTTGGTTTTGCTTTTGGTCTAGTTTAAACACATTGGGTGAAAAAAAGAAAAAGAAAAAGAAGGTATGAGAGAACACAGTGCTAGGAGCATGGTATAAGAATTATCTGTCTTGGGGCACCTGGCTGTCTCAGTGGGTAGAGCATGCGACTCTTGATCTTGGGGTTGTGAGTTCGAGCCCCGTGATAAGTGGAGAGACTACTTAAAATCTTAAAAAAAAAAAAAAAAAAAAAAAAAAAAGAATTATCTGTCTCATTCCCAGGAGCGAAGCTGTGGGGAAAGCCTGCTTTTTCATCATGGCTGATTTCTTGCCAGTCTCCACTGTACCTTCTATCTCTGGGGTCCAGGAGAGCTGGCTCTGTTATGACAGGTTAATCTGCTTTGCAATCTCCATGTTGCATTACCGCTTATTTTAATTCCTTAGATTAGGATTTGATAATAGGATTTTTGCTTTGACCTGTCTGATGCATTCCTTTGTTCCCTTGTAAAAACAAACAAAAAAGAGGCTCCTTCCCTTCTGGCACTAAAAGCAGTTTTCTGTGGGCCAGACACAGTTCTGAAGACTATGTTAACTGAATTCTTGGGGAAGCCCTGTGGTGGGAAATACCACTGTGAGCCTCTTCACAAAGGAGGAACTGAGGACACAGATTGGTCCTGTACCCCTAAGTGGTGGAGCAGGGTAGAAAATACACAGAGCTTGCCCCTAGAGCTCATTCTGCTCTGTTAGTAGCAACAATTGCAGCACTTGGAAAGTTTGAATCTTGCAGGAACTTTCATTTTAAAAAAATATTCACATGCCCAAAATAATTCTACTTCTTCTGTTTTATGAAAAAGAATGATAAAAAGTGCACCTTCCACACTACTTTGTATTTTGTATTCTGTTACGTGTTAAGCAATTTTTCAGCAGGGCAGTCTATAAAATGCCTTTCTGTAGATAATGGGAGACTTGGAGTGAGCTTTAGTTTGTGAAGCTTTTGAACTTTCGTATTTGTATAATTGGGACTTTTTATTCAGATGTACCACTGTTCCAATTCAAACCATGTGAGGCTTTCTAGAATGGATGGTAATTTGAAACAGGGAGAGAAATAGCTGATTCCAATGAGTTTTGGGATGGTTGTCCAAAGTTCTTATGATTGTTCAATCCTTCCCTTTCAGTTAAATTATTGTGTTGGCATTAGGGATAAAAGATGCAAAGAAGAGAATAGAAGAAATGAGATAAGGAAATAAGAATGCTAAGTCATCTTAAGCTTTGAAATTTCTTTTGGAGATCTGGCATAATGGTAGGGTTACTTATGCCCCCACCCTCCCTCAAGAGAGCACGTTGACATTCGACTCCCCAGAGAAGAAATTCAAAATGTTTAACAGCTGTATGTCAGGGACACTGGTCAATCAGAGAAGACAAGGCTTCAAATGCCCACCAGGCTCTTAGGTGATGGCAGAATGTCTGCTCCCTCCTGTCCAAATTTTGATACTAGAATTGATACTACCATATTTGCTCCTTCTGAGTAAATTTCATTGCAATAGTAATGGGAAGATTCCTGCACTGGAACACTAGGATTAATATCCTTGCTCTCTACTCTGTGATCTGAGAAATCAGTGATCCAAGCCTCTATTTTGCACATGTGTCAAATACAGAAAATATCTATTTTCTTAGGCTCACACATATGGGAAAAGATACTTTGCATATGGAAAATGATGCATATTTTGAAAAGGACAAAGTAGGTAATGTTATGTGCTCCTTTTTCCTAGGTATACCTAACAAAGGTATGTTTAAAAAACTTTAATTATTTTTAAAGATTTTATTTATTTGTCAGAGAGAGAGAGAGAGCACAACCAGGGGGAGCAGAGGCAGAGGGAGAAGCAGGCTTCCCGCGGAGCAGGGAGCCCGATGCGGGACTCGATCCCAGCATCCCTGGGATCATGACCTGAGCCGAAGGCAGACGCTTAACTGACTGAGCCACCCAGGTGTCCCAAAAACAACTTTAATTTTTTAAAAAGATTTATTTATTTATTTTAGAGAGAGAGCCAGAGAGTGTGCGTGGGGAGGGGCAGAGGGAGAGGGAAAGAGAGAATCTCAAGCAGACTCCCCACTGAGCATGGAGCCTAAAGTGGGCTGGACACAGGCCTCAATCCCAGGATTCTGAGATCATGACCTGAGCCGAAATCAAGAGTCAGACGCTTAACAGCCTGAGCCAATCAGGCGCTCCCAAACAACCTATTTTGTTGTTGTTGAAATCTGTTAAAAACAATTGAACTGTAGACTTATGATTTGTGTACTTTTCTCTATGTACATCATGCTTAACTAAAACTTTTACTAAAAAAATAAAGCAGGAGTACAATAATATCTTGTCTATTCAAAATTCAATTATCTGGCAATCGAACCTATCTAGAATACAGCCAAATAAGCAAAAATAACAGGCTATCTCCCACAGCTGATTTGTTTGTAGAGTACCCTACAGAGTGAGGCTAGTGTCCAGATTGTCATAAATTAGGAGGATGACTGACACATTTAAAGGAACAGCACATGTAGCAAACAGCATGGGTTGAAATAGACTCATTAAAAGGAGGTCTGAAAAACAAGCACAACCTTTGGGAGGAAAGTTGTAAAGCAAATAACTGCTCACCATTAACTGCTCCTGAAAACACATAGTCCAATAATGTATTTATTAATTGTGATCCTGAGCATTCAAGGAAAGGTCCAGTCACATCCAGTGTGTTCTTTTTAAGAAGACAGGGCCATAAGATTTTAGAAAGTTACCTATCTAAAGTAGTTTATTATTTTTAAATCTGGTACGCAGTGGGGTAGACTCTCAGTATTGTAAAAAAAGAAAATAAAATAAAAAGTTCCCCAGAATGACCATAAGACTGGAGCATCAGCACTGTGTTATGTGCTTGATTGTGACTCTTGTTAGCTGCAAAAATGCTTGCAATTGTTTCTTTCAGGCCTACACTGAATGTTCTCTCTCTCCATCCTGCATTTCTACTCAGAGAAGCTGCAAAGAGTATGGAGAGAACATGGACTTAGGGTCTCAGAGATCTGAAGGGATACCCCAGGGCTATTTTTAAGATGTTACAGTCTCAGGCATGCTTGCCTACTGAAAAAAGGCTGTTTTTAAATCGAGGCATAACACAGTCAAGTGCACAAAAAAGACCCTGCTTGCTGTATTTTTCCTTATGTATGTACACGTGACCATCACTTCTGAGAAATGAAATGAGGCTGTTGGTAGATGGTAGTATTATTATTCACAACTTGAATAAGAACTTATGCCCAGTCTAAGTACTGGAAACCACCCATGTCCATTCTTCTCTTTTACCAACCGCAAACAGATGGTTGTCTGTATTGAACTTGGCTCTTTCTCTCTCTGTAGCCACTGCTCGATACTAAAGGAAGAGGCTCACTGCCTTCTCCATGACCCATGGCCACTCTCACCATCAGTTCACCAATATAGCCTGGAGCCTGGAGTACTGGTGAACTGATGGTGAGAGTGGCCATGGGTCATGGAGTGGTGTGGAAGGGACAGAATAATAATACTACCATCTACCAACAGCCTCATTTCATTTCTCAGAAGTGATGGTCACGTGTACATACATAAGGAAAAATACATCAAGCAGGGTCTTTGTTTTGTGCACTTGACTGGAACAAGGTCCCAGTGAATGTCTTCATAGCTGCCTTGACTGAGCCCATCGCCATTCTGTTCACCGTATCCTGGCTTTCATTTTTTCTTTGCTCTCTTTCTTTCCCGTCCTTTGCCTTCTCTTTTCTTCTTCCCCATTGTTTCTTACTCCCTGTTCTTCAATACCTTTTAATCACCATCATTAGATTTGATCTCTTAGTAGAGGTCACATGTGTATGTTTCCTAATTGTGTCTATTGTGCATCAGCAAAAAAGATAGTCCCAAACTTACAAACATATTTTATTCTAGAAGTTCACTTGTAAATGTCTTAAAGAATATATGATATGGTATTTGGCTTCAGTGCTGGATCAGAAAATTATTCAAACCAATAATATGGCTGACATAATACTTGGAATTGCTGGGTCACAGGACATTCATGAGCTCCTGAAATCAAGCTGCCTTGTTCTAAGTTCTGACCCTTTTGGGATCCTGTGAGAATGAGGAAGAGTGGTGTGGAAGGGACAGGTAGAAGCTTCCTTTCCTAACTTAGAAATGTCAGGACAGAACTCAGGGGCAAGACATGATGATAGAGTGGGTTGAGCATCAGAGATGGGGTGGAAACAAGTATAAGTATACCCATTTGCTCAGAGTCGAGTGCTCCTGTGTTGGGGACAAACATACCAGATCCTCCAGGGAAGTGTGGGAGGAGTTTGTAGAGAGAATGGATCCAGAAACTGGACTCCAGGTCTTTACTGAATGGATTTGCGACTGCAGATAAATCATCATCTCCCTGGACTGTTTTCACATCAGTAAAATAATGGGGTTGGACAAAATCTGGAGTCCTTTTTGATTCTGGTATCCTTATATTTACATGATTATTAAACTCACTATGGAGTTGGAGATTAGAATGCAATGAAAGTGACTAGCAATAAGAACTGTGGGTACAATGACACAGACACATGCAGTGATGACAGACATCACAAACCTAGGAAATGGTGTGCTCATGAAAGTGTGCCTCACTTGTCCTAAACTATCTGGGTCACTTGTCTCATATCTGCTAGAGAAAAAGACCTCTGCAGGAAAAGACATCTCGTTTCCCTGTTTTATTTCCCAAGAAATGTACACAAGTTTTAGAAATTTCCCATATACTTCTCCCTTCTTGGAAGAGAATGAAGTAACCAACTACACAGAAGCAATGGGTTGGTCCTCTGGGACTTAGGCAGGTTTTTGTGAGTTTGGGTAGGATGAGGTGGGGACACTGATGATGAGCTGACATGTGGTGTGTGTGAGTGAACACTCCTCTTCAGGGGAGCGATCCTATGGTCAGATAGGCTCTTCTAGGCCTACCCCTTCAAAATGTAACCACTCAGGAGGAACAGCCTAAATTGGCAGCCAGCCTGGCCATTTCATTTGTGATGACACACATCTAAAGAACATGGGGGGTTCACTCGAGTGAGCACGTCACTCTCACTTAGGTGTTCAGAAGTTTATGGAAGATAAGCCCTTCACCACATTATAAAATAAAGAATCAGACAATGTCTCCTGTAGAATCAATTCACGATGTCTCTATTGAGGTCCAAAGGTGACTAGTTACATGATTTACTGGTGATTTAAAAACCAGTGTTCTGTGGGATCATTAAAGCCAAAAACATAAAACAAAATAAAATATCTGTATATGAACCAATTGCCCAAATCCCAAAAGAAAAAGAAAATGCATTTTGGACAATACTATTAATAAGGCAGTTTATCCTTTCAGATACCTTTCTTCATAAAGATTCATTTTGCATCCTATAGTCTCTTCTTACTGTAAGTAATGCTTTCCTGTGATTCACTTAATATCCATGGACATCAGATAAAAGGTAAATAGAATTGTAACAAAGGTCTCACTTCTGGGACATGGGCAATTAAAACAGATAGACAGTATTCCTCAAATATCTGCTCTGCTATATTAATTGAAAATCTTAACCTTTTGTGATAAAACTTAAGTCTTTTTTTTTTAATTATTCTCATCCATAACTGATTTCGCAAAAGCCACTGGTCATCTTTTGGTGAACATTTCCACTTAAAATTATGAGTATTTTGGGAGGGGCGGAGCAAGATGGCAGAGGAGTAGGAGACCTGGACTTGGTCTGGTCTCAGGAATTCAGCTGGATAGGGATCAAACCATTCTGAACACTTATGAACTCAACAGGAGATCGAAGAAAAGAATAGCAACAACTCTCTGAACAGAAAAGCGACCACTTTCTGGAAGACAAAATGACAAGACGGAAAAAATCACCTCAACAAAAAGAACAAGAGGTAGTACCGACTGCCAGGGACCTACTCAATACGGACATTAGTACGATGTCAGATCTAGAGTTCAGAATCATCACTTTAAAGATACTAGCTGGGCTTGAAAAAAGCATGGAAGTTATTAGAGAAACCCTTTCTGGAGAAATAAAAGAACTACAATCTAACCAAGTCGAAATCAAAAAGGCTATTAATGAGGTGCAATCAAATATGGGGGCGCTAACTGCTAGGATAAATGAGGCAGAAGAGAGAATCAGTGATATAGAAGACCAATGATGGAATATAAAGAAGCTGAGAAAAAGAGAGATAAACAACTACTGGATCACGAGGGCAGAATTCGAGAGATAAGTGATACCATAAGACGAAACAACATTAGAATAATTGGGATCCCAGAGGAAGAAGAGAGAGGGGCAGAAGGTATATTGGAGCAAATTATAGCAGAGAACTTCCCTAATTTGGGGAAGGAAACAGGCATCAAAATCCAGGAAGCACAGAGAACCCCTCTCAAAATCAATAAAAATAGGTCAACACCCCGACATCTAATAGTAAAACTTACGAGTCTCAGACACAAAGAGAAAATCCTGAAACCAGCTCAGGAGAAGAGATATGTAACCTACAATGGTAGAAACATTAGACTGGCAATAGACTTATCCACAGAGACCTGGAAGGCCAGAAAGGACTGGCATGATATATTCAGAGCACTAAATGAGAAAAATATGCAGCCAAGAATACTATATCCAGCGAGGCTGTCATTGAAAATAGAAGGAGAGATAAAAAGCTTCCAGGACAAACAAAAACTAAAGGAATTCGCAAACACAAAATCAGCCCTACAAGAAATATTGAAAGGGGTCCTCTAAGCAAAGAGAGAGCCTAAAAGCAACATAGACCAGAAAGGAACTCAGACAACATACAGTAACGGTCACCTTACAGGCAATACAATGGCACTAAATTCCTATCTTTCAATAGTTACCCTGAATGTAAATGGGCTAAATGCCCCAATCAAAAGACACAGGCTATCAGATTGGATTAAAAAACAAGACCCATCGATATGCTGTCTGCAAGAGACTCATTTTAGACCCAAAGACACCCCCAGATTGAAAGTGAGGGGGTGGAAAACCATTTACCATGCTAATGGACACCAAAAGAAAGCTGGGGTGGCAATCCTTATATCAGACACATTAGATTTTAAACCAGACTGTAATAAGAGATGAGGAAGGACACTATATCCTACTTAAAGGGTCTATCCAACAAGAAGATCTAACAATTGTAAATATCTATGCCCCTAACATGGGAGCAGCCAATTCTATAAGGCAATTAATAACAAAAGCAAAGAAACACATCGACAACAATACAATAATAGTGGGGGACTTTAACACCCCCCTCACTGAAATGGACAGATCATCTAAGCAAAAGATCAACAAGGAAATAAAGACTTTAAATGACACACTGGACCAAATGGACTTCACAGACATATTCAGAACATTCCATCCCAAAGGAATGGAATACACATTCTTCTCTAGTGCCCATGGAACATTCTCTAGAATAGATCATATCCTAGGTCATAAATCAGGTGTCAACCAGTACCAAAAGATTGGGATCATTCCCTGCCTATTTTCAGACCACAATGCTTTGAAACTAGAACTCAATCACAAGAGGAAAGTCGGAAAGAACTCAAATACATGGAGGCTAAAGAGCATCCTACTAAAGAATGAATGGGTCAACCAGGAAATTAAAGAAGAATTAAAAAGATTCATGGAAACCAATAAAAATGAAAACACAACTATTCAAAATATTTGGGATGCAGCAAAGGCAGGCCGAAGAGGAAAGTATATAGCAATACAAGCCTTTCTCAAGAAACAAGAAAGTCTCAAATACACAACCTAACCCTACACCTAAAGGAGCTGGAGAAAGAACAGGAAATAAAGCCTAAACCCAGCAGGAGAAGAGAAATAGTAAAGATCAGAGCAGAAATCAATGAAATAGAAACTAAAAGAACAGTAGAACAGATCAACGAAACTAGGAGCTGGTTCTTTGAAAGAATCAACAAGATTGATAAACCCCTGGCCAGACTTATCAAAAAGAAAAGAGAAATGACCCAAATCAACAAAATCATGAATGAAAGAGGAGAGATCACAACCAACACCAAAGAAATGCAAACAATTATAAGAACATATTATGAGCAACTCTATGCCAGCAAATTAGATAACCTGGAGGAAATGGATGCATTCCTAGAGATGTATCAACTACCAAAACTGAACCAGGAAGAAATAGAAAACCTGAACAGACCTATAACCACTAAGGAAATTGAAGCAGTCATCAAAAATCTCCCAACAAACAAAAGCCCAGGGCCAGATGGCTTCCCAGGGGAATTCTACCAAACATTTCAAGAAGAATTACTACCTATTTTTCTGAAACTGTTCCACAAAATAGAAATGGAAGGAAAACTTCCAAACTCGTTTTATGAGGCCACCATTACCTTGATCCCCAAACCAGACAAAGATCCCATCAAAAAGGAGAATTACAGACCAATATCCCTGATGAACATGGATGCAAAAATTCTCACCAAAATACTAGCCAATAGGATCCAACAGTACTTTAAAAGGATTATTCACCACGACCAAGTGGGATTTATCCCTGGGCTGCAAGGTTGGTTCAACATCGCAAATCAGTCAACGTGATACAATACAGTAACAAAAGAAAGAACAAGAATCATATGATCCTCTCAATAGATGCAGAAAAAGCATTTGACAAAGTACAGCATCCTTTCTTGATCAAAACTCTTCAGAGTATAGGCATAGAGGGTACATACCTCAATATCATAAAAGCATCTATGAAAAACCTACAGCGAATATCATTCTCAGTGGGGAAAAACTGAGAGCTTTGCCCCTAAGGTCAGGAACGTGGCAGGGATGTCCACTATCACCACTGCTATTCAACATAGTATTAGAAGTCTTAGCCACAGCAATCAGACAACAAAAAGAAATCAAAGGCATCCAAATCGGCAAAGAAGAAGTCAAACTCTCACTCTTTGCAGATGATATGATACTTTATGTGGAAAACCCCAAAGACTCCACCCCAAAACTGCTAGAACTCATACAGGAATTCAGTAAAGTGGCAGGATATAAAATCAATGCACAGAAGTCAGTGGCATTCCTATACATCAACAACAAGACAGAAGAAAGAGAAATTAAGGAGTCGATCCCATTTACAATTGCACCCAAAACCATAAGATACCTAGGAATAAATCTAACCAAAGAGGCAAAGGATCTGTATCAGAAAACTATAAAATACTCATGAAAGAAATTGAGGAAGACACAAAGAAATGGAAAAACGTTCCATGCTCATGGATTGGAAGAACAAATATTGTGAAGATGTCAATGCTACCTAGAGCAATCTACACATTCAATGCAATCCCCATCAAAATACCATCCACTTTTTTCAAAGAGGTGGAACAAATAATCCTAAAATTTGTATGGAACCAGAAAAGACCCCAAATAGCCAGAGGAATGTTGAAAAAGAAAAGCAAAGCTGGCGGCATCACAATTCCGGACTTCCAGCTCTATTACAAAGCTGTCATCATCAAGACAGTATGGTACTGGCACAAAAACAGACACATCGATCAATGGAACAGAATAGAGAGCCCAGAAATGGACCCTCAACTCTATGGTCAACTCATCCTTGACAAAGCAGGAAAGAATGTCCAATGGCAAAAAGACAGTCTCTTCAACAAATGGTGTTGGGAAAATTGGACAGCCACATGCAGAAGAATGAAACTGGACCATTTCCTTACACCACACACAAAAATGGACTCCAAATGGTTGAAAGACCTAAATGTGAGACAGGAGTCCATCAAAATCCTAAAGGAGAACACAGGCAGCAACCTCTTCGACCTCAGCCACAGCAACTTCTTCCTAGAAACATTGCCAAAGGCAAGGGAAGCAAGGGCAAAAATGAACTATTGGGACTTCATCAAGATAAAAAGCTTTTGCACAGCAAAAGAAACAGTCGACAAAACCAAAAGACAACCGAAAGAATGGGAGAAGATATTTGCAAATGACATATCAGATAAAAGGCTAGTATCCAAAATCTATAAAGAACTTCTTAACCTCAACAGCCAAAGAACAAAGAATCCAATCAAGAAATGGGCAGAAGACATGAACAGACATTTTTCCAAAGAAGACATCCAAATGGCCAACAGACACATGAAAAAGTGCTCAACATCGCTCAGCATCAGGGAAATCCAAATCAAAACCTCAATGAGATACCACCTCTCACCAGTCAGAATGGCTAAAATTAACAGGTCAGGAAAGGACAGATGTTGGCAGGGATGCGGAGAAAGGGGAACCCTCCTACACTGTTGGTGGGAATGCAAGCTGGTGCAGCCACTCTGGAAAACAGTATGGAGGTTCCTCAAAAAGTTGAAAATAGAGCTACCATATGATCCAGCAATTGCACTACTGGGCATTTACCCCAAAGATACAAATGTAGGGATCCGAAGGGGTACGTGCACCCCGATGTTTATAGCAGCAATGTCCACAAGAGCCAAACTGTGGAAAGAGCCAAGATGTCTATCGACAGATGAATGGATAAAGAAGAAGTGGTATATATATACAATGGAATATTGTGCAGCCATCAAAAGGAATGAGATCTTGCCATTTGCAACGACGTGGATGGAACTGGAGGGTATTATGCTGAGTGAAATAAGTCAAACAGAGAAAGACATGTATCATATGACCTCACTGATATGAGGAATTTTTAATCTCAGGAAACAAACTGAGGGTTGCTGGAGTGGGGGGTGGGGTGGGAGGGATGGGGTGACTGGGTGATAGACACTGGGAAGGGTATGTGCTCTGGTAAGCGCTGTGAATTGTGCAAGACTGTTGAATCTCAGATCTGTACCTCTGAAACAAATAAGGCAATATATGTTAAGAAAAAAAAAAGAAGAAGAAGATTGCAGGAGGGGAAGAATGAAGGGGGGGAAATCGGAGGGGGAGACAAACCATGAGAGACGATGGACTCTGAAAAACAAACTGAGGGTTCTAGAGGGGAGGGGCGGGGAGGATGGGTTAGCCTGGTGATGGGTATTAAAGAGGGCACGTTCTGCACGGAGCACTGGGTGTTATGCACAAACAATGAATCATGGAACACTACATCTAAAACTAATGATGTATGGTGATTAACATAACAATAAAAAATTTTTTTAAATGTATGAGTATTTTATAGCACCCTTATCAACCTAATCCCAATTATTAAAGGAGTTTAATTTTTCAATCCTTCAATTTTATTTTAAAAATTTATTGATTTGTGGGCTCCTGGGTGGCTCAGTCGTTAAGCGGTTGCCTTCGGCTCAGGTCATGATGCCGGGGCCCTGGGATTGAGCCCCGCGTTGGGCTCCCTGCTCCATGGGAAGCCTGCTTCTCCCTCTCCCACTCCCCCGCTTGTGTTCCCTCTCTCGTGTCTCTCTCTGTCAAATAAATAAAATCTTAAAAAAAAAATTATTGATTTGTGTTTGAAACATTTTTCAAACTTGAGAAAATTAAAGTAAGCAATTGGTGAAATTGTAGTTTGTGGTTTACTTTTCATAGACAACTATTTTGATCTGATTTCTGTAGATGAAGTAGAAAAATAACTTCTTATTTGGAATGTCTAGTGCTTTGTATTTATGTACACAGAGTGATTCTCAGTTTTCAAAGCATTTTCCCACATTATGTTTTATTCGTCCTTATAAAAAACTCCTCAGGTAGATAAAAAAAACTAAAACCCCAAATTCACAGATAAATGATCAGTATTTCTTACTCCAGCACACAACCCAGTGTGACAGTGGAGGAGCACAGGAATTAAAATCAGACCCAGGCTGAGTCTTTCGTATCTGCAATACCTTTATTTGTACTATGTGTGGGATCTAGTTACTCAATCTTTCTAAGCCTTAGTTTCTCCATCTGTCCAGCGGGGTACTCTTCTCACAGGGTTTAGATTCTGCCCATCCTGTCCATCTACCAATCGCTTTGAAGTTGCAAAACACTATAGAAATAATGGTATTATTATGTTATTATTAGTATATATTCTATAATTAGTAGTTTTCATGTTATGTTTATTTTTTAAATGTATTTTTTAAGTAAGTGGACAATACGAACAGTAAGAAGTGAAATCAGTCAGAATCTAATTCTCTTTTGCAGCATTATGGAAATTACACAAATTCTCTGATGTCACCATTTTCCCTTTCACAATAAACATTTTCTCTCCACAGCAAGTAGGACCAAGATTCTGACTGTTTCAGTATCCAGACTTTGAGAGGCTGATTGTTTCAATATCCAAGCTGTTCTCTAATTTAAAATGAATCAGCTCTGGAAGCTGCAATAACTTTCTCAGACAAGTATGTTACCATTCAAAAAGTTATGACCTAACTGTATGTACAGACTTGGAAAATGATTTCATGCTAACAAAGTCAATGTTTAATATAATACTTAATCTGATAGAGTTCTTGTCAGTACTGTTGACGTTTTCCTCCTATAGCTCTTCATGAGATTTGAAATTATTGATTCAAAGCAATTTTTTATTTATAAAGACATTTTATTGACTTTTTCCCCTTGCATTCTTAGCCATTGTTTAAAGTTTCATGACTTTTTTCTGGTCTGTGTAGTATATTATTATCGAACTCTAAATTTTATCCAAATTTGCCAAAGCAATCCTCGGAATTGCTTGGAAAACTTATGACAGTGGATTAAAATTCCTAAATACATCATTGATTTGGGGGTCTACATGATTAAATTTGGATCTGATCTTTGGATCTTCCAGCTATTCATCTCATAAGAAAGTAGCAGTTTTTAGCATTAAATTAATCACAGATAAGATGGAGCTTAGCACAATCATTTTTCTCTTGACAGTTCTGAAAGTTAATCAAAGGTAAAATGTCCTAAATTACACCTCCTGCATTTAGTTCTTACTAACACCTGATGGCTCTGTTTTTTAAAAATACCTGATTTGAAAAATATCTGAAAATATCTGAATTGAAAACAATTCCATTTACAATTGCACCAAAAAGAATAAATTCTTGGGAATAAACTTAACCAAGGAGATGAGAGATCTGTACTTCAAAAACTATAAAATACAGGGCGCCTGGGTGGCTCAGTTGGTTAGCGACTGCCTTCGGCTCAGGTCATGATCCTGGAGTCCCTGGATCGAGTCCCGCATCGGGCTCCCTGCTCGGCAGGGAGTCTGCTTCTCCCTCTGACCCTCCCCCCTCTCATGCTCTCTCTCTCATTCTCTCTCTCTCAAATAAATAAATAAAATCTTTAAAAAAAAAACTATAAAATACTGATTAAAGAAATTGAAGATGACACAAATGGAAAGATATTCCATGCTCATGGACTAGAATAATTCATATTGTTAAGATGTCCATACTACCCAGAGTCATCTACAGATTCAATGCAATCCTTATCAAAACACCATAGTATTTTTCACAGGATGAGAATAAATAATCCTAAAATTTGTATGGAACCACAAAAGGCCACAAAAGCCAAAGCAATCTTGAGAAAGAAGAACAGAGCTAGAGGTATCACAATCCCAGATTTCAAGATATAATATATAGCTGTAATAATCAGAACAGTACAGTACTAACACAACAATAAACACAGATAAACGGAACAGAATAGAGAGCCCAGAAATAAACCCCCACTTATATGATCAATTAATTTATGACAAGGGAGGCAAGAATATACAGTGGAGAACAGATAGTCTCTTCAATAAATGGTTCTGGGAAAACTGGAGAGCTACATGCAAAAGAATGAAAGTGGACCACTTTCTTACATCATACACAAAAATAAACTCAAAATGGACTAAAGACCTAAATGTGAGACCTGAAACCATAAAAATCCTAGAAGAAAACACAGGAAGTCATTTCTCTGACATTGGCCATTGTAACATTTTCCTAGGAATGTCTCCTCAGGCAAAGGAAACAAAAGCAAAAATAAACTATTGGAACTATATCAAAATAAAAAGTTTTTGCACAGAGAAGGAAACCATCAACAAAACTAAAAGTCAACCTACCAAATGCAAGAAGTTATTTGCAGATGATACATCCAAAAAGGAGTTAATATCCAAAATATATAAAGAACTTATACAACTTTGCAGATGATACATCCAAAAAGGAGTTAATATCCAAAATATATAACGAACTTATACAACTCAACATCAAAAAAACAATCTGAATAAAAAATGGACAGAAGATCTGAATACACATTTTTCCAAAGAAGACATCCAGATGGCCAACAGACACATGAGAAGATGCTCAACATTGCTAATCATCAGGAAAATGCAAATCAAAACCACAATGAGATATCACCTCATACCTGTTAGGATGGCTATTATCAAAAAGAAGAAATAACAAGTGTTGGCAAGGATGTGGAGAAAGGGGAACCCTTGTGCACTATTAGTGGGAATGTAAATTGGTGCAGCCACTGTAGAAAACAGTATGGAGGTTCCTCAAAAAGTTAAAAATGGAACTACCATATAATCTAGCAATTCCACTTCTGGAATATTTATCCAAAGGAAACAGAAACACCAACCTGAAAAGATATATGCCCCATATTCACTGCGCATTATTTACAACAGCTGAGATGTGGAAACAACCTAAGTGTCCATTGACAAATGCATGGATAAAGAATATGTAGTGTATCTGGATATATATATACACACACACATACACAGACACACACACACACACACAATGCAATATTAATCATAAAAAAAATAAGATCTTGCCATTTGTGACAACATGGGTGGACCTAGGGGGATATTATGCTAAGTGAAATAAGTTAAAGACAAATACCATATGATTTCACTTATATGTGGAATCTAAAAAAAAAAAAACCCCAAACCAAACAAAACAGAAAAAGGCCCAGAGGGGCGCCTGGGGGGCTCAGTCATTAAGCGTCTGCCTTCGCCTCAGGTCATGATCCTGGGGTCCTGAGATCAAGCCCCACATCGGGCTCCCTGCTCAGCAGGAAGGCTGCTTCTCCCTCTCCCTCTCCCGCTCCCTCTGCTTGTGTTCCTTCTCTCGCCGTGTCTCTCTCCATCAAATAAATAAATAAAATCTTTAAAAAAAAAAAAAAGAAAAAGACCCATAAATACAGAGAACTGGTGGTTGTCAGAGAGGGGGACGGGGGGATGGGCAAAATGGGTAAGGGGAATGGGAGGTACAGGAGTCCAGTTATGGAATGAGAGGCACAGCGTAGTGTAGCCAATGGTACTGTAATGGTGTATGGGGACAGATGGTAGCTACACATACACAGTTGCTGAATCCCTGTATTGTATACCAGAAACTAATGTAACATTGTGTGTCAACTATACTTCCATTGGAAAAAAATACCTGTTTTGAAAAATATCTGCTTTGGAACTCATTGTAAATCTCTATAGAGTCTCTGGACCTTGTTCTGCTCATTCTTTATTAGTATCCTTAAAAAACGATAATTGGAATATTTGAGGTGAATACTAAGGTCTTTATAAGGTGGCTTGAATTTCCTCCCTTTTCCTAAGGAGTTTTAAGTTGCCTAGCTGACAGAAATGCCCTATTCTCTAAAAATGAAATACACACACTCTCAGGATTTTCTAGGCTACCAGAGGCAATTAGCTGCTTTTATTTTTTTAAAGATTTATTTATTTTGAGAGAGAGTGAGAGAGCACGCACGTGAGCAGGCGGGGGGGGGGGGGGAAGGAGAAGGAGAGAGAATCTCAAGAAGACTCCCCACTGAGTGTGGAGCCTGACACAGGGTTCAGTCCCAGGACCCTGAGATCATGACCTGAGCCGAAATCGAGAGTCCAATGCTCAACTGACTGAGCCACCCAGGTGCCCCAATTAATTGCTTTTAAAGAAGCAGTTGTTCATGCTCAGAACTCTGCACCGTTATCACCAGTGTCATCCACTCTCCTAAAGAGTCTTAAGATGCTTCCTTAATCAGCATCCTAAGTTCCTCGCCTTTCAGATAGGTTGGTTAACCAAGTTGACCTGACACATGACAGCTATACGTGACATCTCAAGAAATTTCAGTGAAATTCAATGATGCTACAATTGGGGAATAAAATTCTGGATTTTCTGGTTGAGGTGCTCTAAGATTTATTCTTCTATAGAGCTACCCACTTTTGGCAATCACACTGAAGGCATTAGTTTTAGAAAAAGGGAAAAGAAAAAGAAAAACAAATAAATCTTTGTGCTGAATATTTTTCAGGCTACTTACTGAATTTGAGTTGTGGAACTTCTGGCTTAAAAGGATGATTACCTGCTCTGATCTTGGAGCACTTTGGGGGCTTACTGGATTGAATATTCATTTAAATAAATATTTATTGCACACCTACAGTATAAGATGGAATATAAATTGTCAGTAAATTCTTGCTGGTTTGTCAAAATACAAGACAACGTGCTAAGCTTGTGTAAAACATGGATCCTACTTTCAAAGAGATTACTTTCAATCAAGGCACTTAAAATTCTTTTATTTTCAAATAAAAAATAAGACAAAACATTAGCAGAAAAATTTTTCGAGAGAAATTTGGAACTTGGTTGGTAGATGAAGTGCTCATGAGTTGTTTTAAAAGATGCTGCCTGATAGATGGTAACTATGCCAGCCTGGTGAGCATTTTGTGACATACGTGAATGCTGAATCACTATCTTGTACCCCTGAAACTAATATTGTATGTCAACTATACGTCAATTAAAAATGAAAAAATTTAAAATAATTAAAAAAGTTATTTGCAGTATAGCTAAAATTCAAATTAAAAATACACAAATAAAAGATGTTAGTATTAACATCAGGATGAAAGAATAGGTAATAAATAGGGAAATATGAAAGCTACTTCACACATGGGGCAGAATCAAGGAGAGAGCTTCAAAATATTTGTTAATAATGGAGACAAAGCATAGCTATTGACAAATAATACATTGGCCCCGTATCTTTTGAAGAAAGCAATATAGCCTGGAAAAATACCACTTGGAGGTTTGACAACCAGACTGCTAACTTAAATTTTAAAACATTTTCTCACGTAGTTATTAAATGGAAGATGATAAATATTTTAATCAGTAACTAGTATTTCCTCTTTTATAATTTTCTTAACACATTTCAAAATATAAAACTCTCTTCTTATGTGATCTTGTAAATGATAATGTGCTTTTATCCTTCATGCATTCATTCCCCCCCCCCCCCCCCTTTTTTTTAAGTGCCTGTTGAACGTCTCCTCTGTGCCAGGGCTGGGATAATTTTGGAGCTTGAGACAGAGTTCTGTGGCAAGACAAATGCTATTCCAGTTAATTCATTCTTATTTTAAGATTTGGCTTAAATTTTAATTTTTTACTTTTAAGAGTTTTATTTGCCAATTAAAAAATAGTTTTAATTTCATTTATGCCTTTGTTATTTAATTCATCCTATTAGGTTACCTTTAATTATTTCTTATATTTTTGTTTGTAATACCTTGAGCTATTTTCATTTTTGGGCTGTGTGTATAGGTATTATATTCTCTTACAACACAAACTGGTTTATTTTATTTTAGATTTATTTATTTATTTGGAGGGGGCAAAGGGAGAGAGAAACTTAAGCAGACTCCCCTCTGAGTGTGGAGCCCGACACAGTGCTCGATCTCACAACCCTGAAATCATGACCTGAGCCAAAATCGAGAGTTGGACACTTTAACCAACTGAGCCACCCAGGTGCCCCTTACCACATAGGTTTTTTTAAAAAGCCTATTTACAAAACAGGTTATATTTTATATTGGTTATACATATATAAAGTTTTTTATATACAACACAAAGGTTATACATACATTAAGTTGTTTTATATACAACACTTTATATACAAAATAATCCTTATCCGTGGAAAATTAGTTCTATTATAGACTCAAGTTTTTGGGGTGATATGTACCTTTTGAATAATGTGGGCTCTGGAACCATAGGACCTGGTATAAAATCCTGGCTCTGTCATCCAATGGGTACAACCTTGAGCAAATTATTTGTTTAATTTCCTCACTTTTTAATTTAGGACACTACTAATAACTGTAAGGATTACGGGATTGGTAACTTAAAGTTCATTGTGCTTTAAATATAACATAATGGGAAACACAGTAAATTCTTTGTTATTTAGTATTTGGGTAGAATTAAGATGGGTGAATATATTTTTACTTCTAAGGCAGAGTACAATGTTTAACACGTTTAGGTATTTAAATTCTAAGTCCCTAAAAATAGAGTCAAATTTTGATTCTCTAAAATGAACTTTATGAGAATCTTAATTTATAATTTTGTAGTGTTAACTTTTATTTCATTTCTCCTCCCATTTAATTTTAGTGTATAAATATGGCAATAATATGATTGTACCTGTTTAAATAAGACAGTAATTCTCTTTTGGAATTTAGCAATTTAGAGCTCTTGTCTAATTAAATAGAAATATTATTAAGTGCCATTCATTTGCTTATATAAGCTTTCACGGAGTTCTTCAAGATTAAGGAAAGTGTCTAAGGAAATAAAGACTACTATCTCAAAATAGAGTTAACAGAGTTCTTTTTTGTTGAAAGATTTTATTTATTTGAGAGAGTGAGAGAGCAAGCATGAAGGGGGAAGGGAGAAGCAAACTCCCTCTCCTATATATTGTATAATATGTAATATATATATAATTTATATATTATAATCCATATATATTAACATAAGACATTATAATATATTATTATATATCATTATATAATTATATATTAATATATCGATATAATTAATATAATTCCACATATACATATTATATATAATATATAATTAATATTACACTTCTTTATCCATTCATCAATTGATGGACATTTAGGCTCTTTCCATATCTTGGTTATTGTAAATAATGCTGCTATAAACATAGGGGTGCAAGTATTCCTTTGAATTAGTGTTTTTGTTTTGGAGATAGCCAGTAGTGCAATTGCTGGATTGTAGGGTAATTCTATTTTTAACTTTTTGAAGAACCTCCACACTGTTTTCCATAGTGGCTGCACCGGTTTGCATTCCCACCAACAATGCATGAGGGTTCGTTTTTCTCCACATCCTCGCCAACACCTGTTGTTTCTTGTGTTGTTGATTTTAGCCATTCTGACAGGTGTGAGGTGCTACCGCATTGTAGTTTTGATTTGCATTTCCCCGATGATGAGTGGCGTTGAGCACCTTTTCATGTGTCTGTTGGCCATCTGGATGTCTTCTTTGGAGAAGAGTCTGTTCATGTCTTCTGCCTATCTTTTAATTGGATTATTAGTATTTGGGGTGTTGAGTGTTATAACTTCTTTACATACTTTGGATACTAACACTTTATCTGATTATCTTCTCCCATTCCATAGGTTGCCTTTTAGTTTTGTCGATTGTTTCCCTTGCCATGCAGAATCTTTTTATTTTGATGAAGTCCCAATAGTTTATTTTTCCTCTTGTTTCCCTTGCCTCAGGACACAAATCTAGAAAAAAGTTGTTATGGCCAGTGTCAAACAAATTACTGCCTGTGTTCTCTTCTGGGATTTTTATGGTTTCAGGTCTCACATTTAGGTCTTTAAGCCATTTTGAATTTATTTTTGTGCATAAGAAAGTGGTCCAGTTTCATTCATTTGCATGTAGTTGTCCAGTTTTCCCAACACCATTTGTTCAAGAGACTGTCCTTTTCCCATTGGATATTCTATTCCTCTTTGATGAAGATTAATTAACCATATAATTGTTGACTCTGAGTTTTCTATTTTGTTCTATTGATCTGGGTCTATTTTTGTGCCAGTATCATCCTGTTTTGATGACTATAGCTTTGTAATATAACTTGAAGTCGGAATTCTGATGCCTCTAGCTTTGCTTTTCTTTTTCAAGATTGCTTTTGTTATTCGGGGTCCTTTGTGGTTCCAGGCAAATTTTGGGATTGTTTTAGTTCTGTGAAAAATGCTGTTGGTATTTTGATAGGAATTGCATTAAATGTGCAGATTGCTTTGGGTAGTACAGACATTTTAACAATGTTTGTTCTTCCCATTCATGAGCATGGAATGTCTTTCCATTTCTTTGTGTCATCTTCAATGTCTTTCATCAGCATTTTATAGGTTTCAGAATACAGGTCTTTGACCTCTTTGGTTAGGTTTATTCCTAGGTATCTTATTGTTTTGGGTATATATTAGTAGTGGGATTGTTTTCTTAATTTCTGTAAGTGGGATTATTTTCTTAATTTCTCTTTCTGCTGCTTCATTATTGGTGTATAGAAATGCAACTGCTTTCGGCACATGGATTTTGTATCCTGAGGCTTTATTGAATTAGTTTACCAGTTCTAGCAGTTTTTTGGTGGAGTCTTTAGGGTTTTCTGTATAGAGTATCATGTCATCCGGAAACAGTGAATGTTTTACTTCTTCCTTACCAATTTGGATTCCTTTTATTTCTTTTTGTAGTCTGATTGCTGTGGCTAGGACTTCTGGTACCATGTGCAATAAAAGTGGTGAGAGTGGACATCTTTGTCTTGTTCCTGACTTTAGGGGGAAAGCTCTCACTTTTTCCCCATTAAGGATAATGTTAGCTGTGGGTTTTTCATAGATGGACTTTATTATCTTGAGGTATGTTCTCTCTAAACCTATTTCACTGAGGGTTTTTATCATGAATTGATGTTGCACTTTCTCACATGCTTTTTCTGCATCTAATGAAATGCTCATACTGTTCTTATCCTTTTTCCTGTTGATGTGATGTATCACATTGTTTAATTTGTGAATGTTGAACCACCCTTGCAACCCAGGAAGAAATTCCACTTGATTGTGATGAATGATTTTTTTTTAATGTATTATTGGATTCAGTTTACCAGTATTTTATTGAGAATTTTTGCATCTATGTTCATTATGGATATTGGCTTATAGTTCTCTTTTTTAGTGGTGTCTTTATCTGGTTTTGGTATCAAGGTAATGCTGGCCCCATAGAACGAAGTTGGAAGTTTTCCTTCTTTTTCTATTTTTTGGAATAGTATAGGAATAGGTATGAACTGTTCTTTAAATATTTGGTGGAATGTGCCTATGAAGCCATCTGGTCCTTTTGTTTGTTGGGACTTTTTTGATTACTGACTCAATTTCTTTGCTGGTTATCAGTCTGTTTAAATTTTCTATTTCCTCCTGTTTCAGTTTTTTTTTTTTTAAAGATTTTATTTATTTATTTGACAGAGAGAGACACAGCGAGAGAGGGAACACAAGCAGGGGGAGTGGGAGAGGGAGAAGCAGGCTTCCCGCCGAGCAGGGAGCCCGATGCGGGGCTCGATCCCAGGACCCTGGGACCATGACCTGAGCCGAAGGCAGATGCTTAATGACTGAGCCACCCATGCGCCCCAGCCTCCTGTTTCAGTTTTGAGAGTTTATATGTTTCTAGGAATTTATCCATTTCTTGCAGGTTGTCCAATTTGTTGGGATATAGTTTTTCATAATATTCTCTTATGATTGTATTTCTGTCATGTTGGTTGTTATTTCTCTTCTCCCATTTGTGATTTTATTTCTTTGAGTCCTTTCTCTGTTTTTCTTGGTAAGTCTGGCTAGAGGTATATCAATTTTATAGATTTTTCAAAGAACCACCTTTTAGTTACATTGATATTTTCTATATATTTTTTTACTTTCTATATCTTTGATTATTGCTCTAATCTTTATTATTTCCTTCCTTCTGCGGGCTGTAGGTTTTGTTTGTTCTTTTCTAGCTCCTTTAGGTGCAAGGTTAGGTTGTTTATTGGAGATTTTTCTTGCTTCTTGTGGTGGGCTTATATTGCTATAAACTTCCCTCATAGAACTACATATGCTCCATCCCAGAGGTTTTGGACTATTGTGTTTTCATTTTTATTTGTTTCCATGTACTTACTTATCTCTTCCTTTATTTCCTGGTTACCCATTCATTGTTTAGTAGCGTGTTCTTTAACCTCTATGTATGTGTGGTCTACCCAGATTTTTTTCTGGTGGCTGACTTCTAGTTTCATAGCGTTGTGGTCAGTCAGAAAAGATGCATGGTATGACTTCGATCTTCTTGAATTTGGTGAGGCTAGTTTTGTGGCCTAACATGTGATCCATTCTGGAGAATGTTCCATGTGCACTTGAAAAGAATGTGTATTCTGCTGTTTTAGGATGAAATGTTCTGAATATATCTGTTAAATCCATCTGTTCCCATGTGTCATTCAAAGCCATCATTTCCTTGTTGATGTTGTTTAGATGATCTGTCCATTGATGTAAGCAGGGTGTTAAAGTCCCCTACTATTATTGTATTATTATTAATTCCTATATGTTTGTCATTAACTGTTTTATGTATTTAGGTGCTTCTATGTTGGGTGCATAAATATTTACAATGATTATAACTTCTTGTTGGACTTTCCTCTTTATTATTATATAGTGTCCTCTTTTTCTCTTCTTACAGTCTTTGTTTTAAAATTTATTTTGTCCAATATAAGTATTGCTACTCTGGCTTTCTTTTGATATCCATTTGCATGATAGAGTTTTCTCCATCCCCTCACTTTCAATCTGCAGGTGTCTTTAAGTCTATAATGAATCTTTTATAGGCAGCATATAGATCAATATTAGTTTTTTTATCCATTCTGTGACTCTCTTTTGACAGGAGGGTTTAGTCCATTTACATGCAAAATAATTATCGATATATATGTATTTATTGCCATTTTATTACTTGTTTTGTGGTTGTTTCTGAAGATTTTCTCTGATCCTTTCTTGTCTTTCTCCCTTTCATGTTTTGCTGATTTTCTTTAATGATATAATTGGGTTACTTTCTCTTTATTCATTGCATATTTATTAGTGGTTTTTGATACATGGTTGCCATTAGGTTTGTATATAACCTCCTCTGCATATAGCAGTCTATATTAATTTGATGGTCATTTTAGTTTGAACTTACTCTTTTCTACTCTTCTCCCCACATTTTAGGTATATGTTATAGTTAGCTTCTTGACCAATTTTTTACAAAAATATTCTTTTTTACTGCTTTTGTGTTTCCTACCTTACACTGTTATTTTGGGTCTCTCCTTTCCATTCAAAGAGTCCCCTTTAATACTTCCTGCAGGGCTGGTTCAGTGGTCTTGAACTTTTTGTTTGTCTGGGAAACTCTATCTCTCTATCTATTCTGAATGATAACTTTGCTGGATAGAGGATTCTTGGCTGATTTTTCCCATTCAGCACTTTGAATATGTCATGCCACTCCCTTCAGACTTGTCAAGTTTCTGTTGAGAAATCTCCTGCTAGCCTTATGGGTTTTTCCCTTGTAAGTTAATGACTTCTTTTGCTGCTTTTAAGACTTTTTCTTTATCACTGTATTTTGCAAATTTAATTAAAATGTCTTGGTGTCTCTCTGCTTTTGATTTTTTAATAAAGACTTTATTTTTAAATAATCTCTACACCCAACATTGTGCTCAGACTTACAACTCAGATATCAAGAGTTGCATGCTCCTCTGACTGAGCCAGCTAGGTACCCCTGCTTTTGTTGATTTTGTTGGGAGTTCTCTGTGTCTCCTGGATCTGGATATCTGTTTCCTTCCCCAGGGTAGGGAAGTTTACAGCTATTGTTTCTTGAAATAAATTTTCTGCTCCCATTTCTCTCTCTTCTTCTTCTGGGACTCGTATAACACAAATGTTATTATGTCTGATGGAGTCACTGAGTTACCCAATTCTATTCTCATTTTGTGTAATTTTTTTCTCTCTTTCCTTCAGCTTGATTATTTTCCATTATTGTGTCTCCTAGGTCATAATTCATTCTTCTGCTTCTTCCATCCTGCTATTTATTCCATCAGGTGTGTTTCTCATTCCATTTATTGAGCCCTTTATCTCTGTTATGGCATTCCTTATTTCTGTGTTAAGGGTCTCACTCATGTCTTCCACTCTTTCCTCAAGTCCAGTGAATATCCTTATGATTATTGCTTTAACGTCTTTATCAGGCATGTTACTTATATCTGTTTTGCTTAGATCTCTGGCCGTGGCCTTGTCTTGTTCTTTTATTTGCAGTAAATTTTTCCTCATTTTGTCTGCCTCTCTGTGTCTGTTTCTTTGTGTGAAGAAAGCCAGCTATGACACTGCTTTTGAAGGTAGTGACTATGAAGAGGAGGTCCTAGAGTCCCCTGCAGTGCAGTGTCCCCTGTTCACCAAAACCTGGCCCTTTTGGAGAGTGACCTAAGTGTGTTGCTTACATCCTATTGTGTCTGAGTCACTTTTCCTTTCCATGCAGTAATCTGCACTGACTCTTTGCCTGTTGTTGGTTGGCCAGCGCTGAGGGTGCATGCCAGGCAGGCCAGCTCTGAGGGTGCATGTCTGCAGGGAACTTGGGAGTGGGGCACCAGTGTTAGCAAAATTTGCATTGGGCCACTAGTTCTATGCTGGATCCACTGAAGCACAGTGGTGGCTAGCGGCTATATGCTGAGTGCACAGCTGGGTATGAGACATGGTGTGTGGAGGTAGCCATGCACCCAGTGTCTGGGCAGCGGGTGCGACGGTGGCTGGGAATGCACTACTAGGCATGCAGCAGCAGCTGGACCCAGCGGCAGCTGTGGCCCTACTGGTGGGTTAGGGCACGTGCAGAGCTTTAATAAAATTTGCCTTGAGCCCTCTGCTGAAGCTAGACATGTGTGTAAAGTCCTGCCTCCTGTAGGTGGCTCTGTGTTTATGCTGGGGGGCAGGGGAGGAAAGTGGCATCTGCCAGCTCCCTTGTTTTCAAAGAAGTCACCCAACATGCTCCCAAATTATTATGAACAGATGTCTCCCGTTTGCCCCCAGTGTTGTATAAACTGCTATTGTTATGTTGCCTCTTCATGCAGGCTGCTGTCTCTTTAAGGGTGGCCACCTGGCTATCACTTGCCCGCCTGGCTCACCCAGTGCTGAATCGACTGACTTTTATTTATTTTATTTATTTATTTATTTTTTTTTTTTTTAAAGATTTTATTTATTTATTTGACAGAGAGAGACATAGCGAGAGAGGGAACACAAGCAGGAGGAGTAGGAGAGGGAGAAGCAGGCTTCCCCGCGGAGCAGGGAGCCCGACGTGGGGCTCGATCCCAGGGTCCTGGGATCACGACCTGAGCCGAAGGCAGACGCTTAACGACTGAGCCACCCAGGCGCCCCTCGACTGACTTTTAAAGAACCAGGCTCCAAGTCTCACTGGTTTTACAAACTCATGGAATTCAGCCCCTCTGGTTTTAAAGCCAAACCTTATGGAGATTAGTTTTCGCCGAGTGAGCTCCCTGTTGCAAGGGCCCATTTCTCTGCCCTCTGCATATATGCAGCTCCCTCTCTCCTGCAGGTAGCCTCTCTCTGCCTTTCTGACCTTTCTAACCTTTCAGATGCAACTTCTCCATACTTAGTTGTGGAGTTTGTTCTGCAGCCTTCAGGTCGCTGTCTGATTTATTGACTTGGATGTGGATGGTATCTAGTTGTAAACGTGGTACGCAGTCAGCTCAGGGTCCTCCTACTCTGCCATCTTCCCAAGCTCCCTATAGACATCAGTAGTTTGTGTTTAGCTTACAGATGAAAGGCTGAATCAATCTGGCTGTAATGTGGATATTCACATATTACAAATATCCCCCAAAACCACCCTTCTGAGAAAAGAGTAACCAGATCTAGAAAATGAGAAGAATTCCCGGTAGGATTTCACACTTTTAAAAATTGATTGAAAACTGAACTAGAGCAATAGGGTTATGTGTGTTAGTTTATTATATACTGAAGTTTTCTTAGCCTCTTTTATTGCACATATGCTACAGTAACAGAACAGTCAAGACAACCCAGAAATCAACTATGCTTACAGTATTAGGGAGTCACCACCAAGCTAGGGAGTAGGTCAGGGAAGACAGTGAGATACAGAGACTGAAGAGCCAGGGAGGCAACTGGGGTCAAGGAGGCAACAGAGCGAGGTTCGTAGATGTGCTCAGTACCACATGCATAGTATCTTCCACTATTCACACAGGGTGGTAGTATGTGGACAGGTGTTACATGAATAGGGTATTATGTTTCAGGACTTTAAGGAGGATGAAGGCTGAGAGAAGTCTCAGGAAGAATGGCACTGATGACCGGAGAGAAGTTTCAGCAATGTGGTGTGGGTAGAACCCAGATATTATAGGAAGATAAATTTAAAATAGGTGGGAAGGAAACAGAGGGACAGCCTTGTCTGATATGTTTGAAGGGAGAGGAAAGGGCTGATAGCCAGAAGGACAGGAGGATAAAAGGAGGCTTATTCACTAAGGGAGAGCTCTGCAAGATGACAGGGATTAGGGGAGGAGCAAGCCTTTGCTGGGACAGATGTTGTCTCAGCCGGGGCTATCTGACCGGGGAGGAGCCTTCTGAGAAGCACGATATGCAGTTTCCATCACGGTGGAAGAGAAGGAATGAGTGATTATCTAAAGCCAAAGGTGTTCTATGCACTCTCTCAAACCCTCACCATGGTCATTATTTTTTTTAAGATTTTATTTATTTTGACAGAGAGAGAGCGAGAGCAGGAACACAAGCAGGGGGAGTGGGAGAGGGAGAAGCAGGCTTCCTGCCATAGCAGGGAGCCCCATGCGGGGCTCGATCCCAGGACCCGGGAATCATGACCTGAGCCAAAGGCAGACACTTAACAACTGAGCCACCCAGGCGCCCCCTCCCACCATGGTCATTATTATTATCTTGATTTATTACACATTAAGAGATTGAGGCTCTGGGAAGCTACGACTTACCCAAGGTCATTTAACAAGTGTCATAGCCAGGATCTGAATGCAGATGTGTTTGTTTCTAAACTTAAGGTCCACGTTGCCTCAACAATCTGCAAAGACAAGTTTCTCAAATATAGTCCTTTGAAATTTAAGAATGTAAGACATTGCCTGTGAGCTCTGATGTACAAAATAAATAGATTCTTCCTTAAGCCAAATTTTTTAGATCTGACTCTGTGGATTTGCTATGTAAAACACATGAAAAATGTTTTCAAGACTAGCCAAAGTTTTCCTGTTTAAACTGGTCTTTATCTCTGTTTGATGTTGGGCACAGTTCAGGCAGTCAGGGTTTTATTTATTTTGTTATTATTTTTTTTTTAGAGAGAGAGCATGTGTGAGTGGAGTGGAGGGGGGAGAGGCAGAGGAATAGGGAGAGAGAGAATCCCAAGGAGGCTCCATGCTCAGTGTGGAGCCTGATGTAGGGCTCGATCTCACAACTCTGAGATCATGACCTGAGTTGAAATCAAGAGTCAGACACTTAACCGACTGAGCCACCCAGGCATCCCAGGGTTTTATTTTTTAAGTTATGAACAATAATTCAGTGGGTCTCTAATCTTGCTTCCCAAGTTCAAGTCCAGGCTAAAATGAAAGAAGGAATGAATACTGGCCTGTTGAAAAAAACTAACATCCTGGCAAATAAGTGCAAAGAAAGCAACTAATTTCTACTTTTGTATGAGTGGAGTTTAGAGACTTAAGTTCATCCAGCAAACCATTCCCGAGCACCTACTACGTGCAAGGCACTGTGCTGTCAGAGTCCTGGACCTCAAGAGGTCTCAGAGGGAGACAGACTTCTTTGCACATGGGTGGAGTCACATGTTGGTTTGATGTTGGAAGCATGCGTACGAATAGCAAGGACGAAAAGATTAAAAAGCAAGACCAAAAAGCACTTAAGTCTGGAACTTCAGCTGGTTTGTTTGTTTGTGTAAGATAGCATAGTAAGTGGTCCCTCTTTGATTCTAAGAAGTGGGTGACTTCTTTAGAAAACCACCTAACCTCATCACAGAGCTGAAGGTCCACCTTAGGTTGCCTACAAACAGAACCTGAGAGGGCGGTGGCAGTTTCGCTACGCATGCTTTATTGAGGGAGTGCTCTTGGGGGGAACCTGTAGTGGGTGAGAGAAGCTGCCGAGGGCAGGGGAAGCGTCAAGCAAGGATGGGATCTCAGGCGAAGCCTAGACTTGGCCCGATCCAACAAGCCGAGGCCTCTGGTTATAAATCTGACCACAAAGTTGCAACCACTAAAGGTGAAGGGACTGGCCTTTTCTACTCTGTTGTCAATTGGTCATTCATTGTCTACTCAACTGAGGGCAATTCTCTGGCGGAGGCAGCTGCAAGTAAATGGAGGCCCCCAAGACTCATCAAAATTCAGTAGTAAGTGCACCAGCCTGGCAGAGGGCACTTGGAAAAGGTATTGGCAGCATCTACTCCAACGCCTAGGACACAGACAGGATGTGAGAAACAACCCAGAAACCAGCTTGCCATAGTAATGGGCACCCCCAGCCAGAGTTTTGAGGACAGCCCACACAAGTAAATGAATTGTCCTCAGGTGAAATCATCACACAGATTCAATGGTTACCAAATTAGGAACTAGATAGCTAGAGCCATAGAAACGTGCTGATGAAGACAAACTCAAGGCCCCAACTTTGTACAACGTGAGATGGGGAGATAGATTTCTTCCCTGTCCAGGTGACTCAAACCTCCCTTCCTAAAGCTCCGGCACATTGGCATTCCTGCCTGAATTGGGATGCTTCGTTTTCCATTGGCTTTAATCACAGGGCATGGCAGTACCGGGGCACTCCAGGGGAGGGAGCTCCTGCACTGCAGACATACACATGCTGGCTCCTACTGGGTAGGAACAACCCAATTTTCCCTTGATAATCAGGATCAATCACCCCACTTGGGACAGCGACCCCACGCTTAGTCTATGGATTCCCTGGAATGAGGAGTCCAAAGTAGCCAGGTGGCAGTCTCAACTTCCAGTTTAAGGAAACCACTATTACGTCTCTTGGTAGAGCATTCCTCCCTTGGAAACCAAGACTTTAGAACAACAGAACCTAGTTGTGGGGACAGGAAGGAAATATTTTGCTAGGGTGTCACTAGGATAATTATGAGAGGAAAAATGGCCATTCCCACACTTGATTTTCTGATCTATGAATCTAGTCCTTGATTTATAGCATATACTACACCCTGGGGGACATCACCCTCTGCTCATTCAGCTGGTGCTGAAACTAAACCTTCATAAGCCATTCTACCACAATGTCTTGCTTCACTTGCTACAAATTGAGTTCCTCAGCCAGAGCAATGTTTTTATCATAAAGAAAAAGGCACCTTGTAATTCTATGGATGTCAGATTGGTGAATAATTAAGGGTAGGAAAGGCAAATCCATATCCAGAATATGCTTCTGTTCCACTGAGAACAAAGTACTTCCTCTTTAATGATGGAAGTGGTCCAATGTAATCAATCTACCACCATTGTCTGGCTGATATTCCTGGGGAATGGTGCCAAATCAGTGTTGGTCTTTGTTGTTGACAGGTTGGGCATTCATCAGGACAGCAGTGGCTATAACCAGATCATTTTCATGAGTAGTAGTCTATGTGGCTGGGCCCATTAGTAACTTCTAAATTTCTGCTGCATGATAACTTTGTGAGCTTATTGGTCAGGGACAGTGGTGACTGAGGAAAGATTAATGTCCACAGGTTGTGACATTAAGATCCTCTTCTGCTAATAAAACAAAACAAAACAAAAACAAATCCTTTTCTGCTGAGGTTGCTTTTTGGTGAGTGTTCGTATGGGACACAAGTATTTTCACACTCAGTGCCCATGCTGAGAGGTGTATGCTCCTACCCCTTCTCCAGATTCCTGTGTTACCAGTTTTCTAAACCTGTTCCTTCCAACCTTTGACTGTCTAGCTATACCATTAGCCACTCCCCATGAATCAATGTAAACATGTACCTGTGACAGTCTCTCTGTCCAGGCAAAATGAACAACCAGTTTGAAGTTCTGTTCAAAGTTCTTTGCACTAGGAGTATTTTCCTTTATCCTTGTCCCTGGATTTGACCTTGTCCCTAGTGCTACAACATCCAATTTTGGGCAGCACCAGCCTATCATGAAAACCCATCTGTAAAGCATGCCAAAAGATTTTTTTCTTCCTTATTAACTGACCAGAGGGGACTTCTCATGAGGCCATAGGTGCAGGCTGAGAATAAGGGGGCAGTGATGCAGGAATGTGGGCCATGGGCATCTGTGACACTTGCTCATGCAATTTCCTTGGGCCCTCAGTATATACTTG
The DNA here is from genome assembly GCF_004348235.1 of Phoca vitulina. Taxonomy (NCBI): domain Eukaryota; kingdom Metazoa; phylum Chordata; class Mammalia; order Carnivora; family Phocidae; genus Phoca; species Phoca vitulina. The sequence goes on from NW_022589718.1 coordinate 23,844,286, forward strand.
AGCCAGGTTTTGTCTATTCCACTTCTGTTTGACGCTGTGCATGCCAACTTTACGATCTGGTGGCTCAGACAATACATAGTCTAGAAGAGCTCTTTCAGATCACACCACCACTTGGGGGTCCACGGTCCAGGAGCACCGATGCCGTCAGTTACGGTCCACAGGCTGAGAAGACTGGTATCCAGCCCAAGTAGTCAGGCAGAGAGAGTGAGTTCCCCTTTCCTCCAACTTTTTTGTTTTATTCAATCCCGTAATGGGTTGGATAATGCTCACCCACAATGAAGAGGACATCGACTTTACCAGGCCTATTCAAATGCTAATTTCCTCTGGAAACACGCTCATAGACACATCTAGAAGTAATGTTTAACCAGCTCTCTGAGCACCCCATGACCTGGTCATGTTGACACATAAAATTAACCATCACAAGCCTCAAGTCCATAGATAAGGCAGCTGAGAAGAAAAGATGGATGTCAAAATGGAAAGCAAGGAGAATCTTGGAGGAAGGACTGGAACCCAGGAGGATGAACTGAATTCCTGCCAGTCTCTCACGTTCCCCAAGCCAGGGTGGACCTCAGAGAAGGAGCAGGAGCTGTGGGCACACTGCATCCCCCAGCCCCCTACCTCCCCCCCGCCCACCCCCACCATCACTGCAGGCCAGTGGATAGGAGTCAAAGAGCCAGAGCCGCCATGGTGCCTGGAGCTGCACGCCGAGCTTCGGAATGCGGAGAGAGCCTGACTGCCCTTCACTTCCACCTCTTACATCTCACGCAGCTTGTCTCTGCTGGGGAACATGACCCTGGAGCCCTGCATTCAAACATCCTTTCAGCTTAGTCCATACAATATACATCCACTCTGCATTTTGTTTAAAGATATAACTCGATGCCAGGTCTTATTGGAGGGGGAGAAAGACATCTCAGATGGGCACTGCCCTCATGGGCACTGTTAATAGCTTGAGGTATGGGAAGATGGTGAGAAGAAGAGAAATACTTAGAAAAGCAATGGCTCCTTGCTTTGGCCATTCCCAGAGGGAAGTCCCGGGACTAGTTCCAAAGGAAGCAGTTTAGACAAGGCAACTTTTCAGCTGTCTAATAACTGATTTTATTCGTATCTGTGCCATATTTCCCCTACAATTTAAGGTTTTATTCACCAGAATGAATGTTTGCTCAGCATTTTATAATTTGCTTGTGTCTTTAGTCACTGTGAGGCTGTCAGCTGTTTCTTCTTGTTACCAGAAGAGAGACTTCGAACTGCCTTCCCTTCCCCTCATTCTGGTTCTAAAATGCTTTTTTGGAATTATGCCTGAAGAGGCTCTAAGCCCGGGCCTGCCTGGCCAGAGGGCCCAATATCCAACACTCACATATTTCTGGCCACAGGAACTTCCTTAAGGAAATGCACTGAGCAACATTAACAAACAGCATTGTTGCAGTCTTGCATTAATTGTATGACTTCATCCAATTTAACTCTGTATTTCTGTTTTCCTCATCTCTAAAAAGTAGGAATTAATCTGCATGATCACTAATATTCCTCTCAATCTTAACATCCTAGGAGTCCATAATTCCTCTGTGGTAAGGACTGGAAGTAAATCCCACAGAAAAGGAATTGCTAGGGGCACCTGAGTGGCTCAGTCGGTTAAGCGACTGCCTTTGGCTCAGGTCTTGATCTCAAGGTCCTGGGATCGAGCCCCGCATCGGGCTCCCTGCTCCACGGGAAGCCTGCTTCTCCCTCTCCCTTCCCCCTGCTTCTCCCTCTCCCTCTCCCCTTGCTCGTGTTCCCTCTGTCACTGTGTCTCTCTCTGTCAAATAAATAAAATCTTAAAAAAAAAAAAAGGAATTTCTAGCCACGAACAGAAATTATTTTAAGTTTCAGAATGCATTGCTGTGCTGGTTGTAGGGAGTGTTGGATGCCTGTAAAAAGGATAGATCGCTATCTCTCTGGAGGTACATAGAGCTGAGATAGAAGAGATGATTTTATAATGTGTATAATCATGATGAAGTTAATTACTCTTATCATTCCTCCTCCTCCCCAACACACACACACCTGCAGATATGACAAAGCTTCCAGTTGAGTTACCTGATAGCCACATCTGTGTAGTAGAGTCTATGGCTTAATTTTTTTTTTCTCCAGACACTTGTAAAAGGGGATTAGCTCAAAGAAAAGTAAACTAATGATTTAATTAATGTAATGACTTGAACAAAAAAGAAGCATAATTGTTATAAACTAAATGGAACAGAGGATTAAAGCTATGAAAGAAATCTATGACATTGTTTATGATCTTATTTTTAAGCTCTTTAAAAATAAATCTATGCCAGTTTGTCATCATAGCGTTCTGGGTAAAAATGGACTGCTTCGATGATAATTTGTAGCTGAATTTCATATATTATTTTTTAAGTATTATGCATTTTGAGTTAAAAATTCATTAAAACAAAACCACTTTAGAATTTAAATATTTCATTGGTGATTGAAATTGTTCTGTGGGGAAAAATAAATATGTTTTTATTGCTTTCATTTGGTCTCATGTAACCAGTTTTCAAAGAAATTGTTTTTACAACAATTTATCTGAAATTCCTACCTATATGTCAAAACCTTCCCTTTTTTTTTTTTTTTTTTTAGCCACACCTGCTTTTTTACTTCATTTCTTTGCGATTTTTGGAGGGATGTGGAATAAAATTAATCAAATAGGAACCTCAGATACAAAGGTGGTTTTATTTCAGATATTGGGAGATGACAATTTAATATCTGCCATCAAGCATTTGAGCAAAAGTCTCACTGGGAACTACTATTCAAGATCCGATTACAAGGAGGACACACTCTTAGGGTACTATGGTATAGAAATATAGGAAACTTAAGTTTACAAATAAATATAATAAAAGGCAAAATATATGGTCACTCCTCCTGGAATGTTCCTCCCCACTTCTTCCTAGCTCACTCCATTCCTTGCTACCTCTTTTTCTACACATACTCTTACACTTCTTTCTCTCTTTTAATTTTTTCTCAGTTTGAGGATCATAGGATCCCTGTCTGTTCTTTCCTGTTTATCCAGTACCTACTGAATGCACTTAATAAGGTTTTATTGAAATTTATTACAATTTAATCTAAATTAAATGTGGTATAAATAAAGTGATTTAGAAGCCTGCGAAAGAGGAAGGTCTTCCATGTAGTTGGGCAAATAAGTAAAGGCTTGAGGCATTTCCATTTAAGATGGATTTGGGAAAATGGGTAGCATTTTAAAAATTAGAAGAGCCATTGGAGGCAGAAGGAATAGTAAGAAACTAAGGCAAATGAGCTACAAAAGTAAAGAACATACTTTGCAGACTATCTTAGAAAATTTGACTAGAGTTCCTTGTTTTTATACTTTCAAATGTGTTATCATATTAACATAGAAAATATTTAGGGTTTAATTTTTTATACCGTAAGTTCTTTATGAAATCTAGAAGTATTTCTACCTTTTCCTTTGGATTGAGGTGAGAGTGTTGTAGAATACCAACAACATTAACTGAGCACTCATGTGACAGACACTGCTCAGCACTTGACATAGATTGCCTCAATTTGTCCTCATCAGAGCCTTGTCAAGAGGGTACTGTCATTAACCCCATCTTACAGAAGAGGAAATTGACATTTGGTGAGATAATATAACTTGCCCCAGTTAGACAGCTAGGAAGGGATGAAGTCAATATTCTAGCCCAGACGGTCGATGAAAAAACCCTTTTTCTCTTAACTATTGTACCAAGGGTCAAGGATTCATTGCTGTCCAAGAACAGCAACCAAATAGTTCGATGAACAACAGTTTTGAACATGGACTATGCCTTGTCTTAGGAATGCAGGAATTTGTGAACAGCAGAATTGACCTGACAAGGGCAACAGTGGGCTTGCTTCCTGATGAAAATGGCCTCCATTTCAGTTATAATATGGCAGTAGCCAGGTTATGGGAGGTGCAGAAACAGCTCTCTAAAAAAATAATAACTTTGAAAGAAAACCAGTGCAATCCATATAAAACTGGTGATAACCCGTACTTCCTAAACCTTTCTCTCTTAGGAAATGTATTTGTGGTGAGCCTTGCAGTTGCAGACCTGGTGGTGGCTGTTTACCCGTACCCCTTGGCGCTGACATCTATATTTAACAACGGATGGCATCTGGGCTATTTGCGCTGCCAAATCAGTGGTTTCCTGCTGGGCCTCAGTGTCATCGGCTCCATATTCAGCATCACTGGAATTGCCATTAACCGTTACTGCTCCATCTGCCACAGTCTCAAGTACGACAAGCTGTACAGTAACAAGAATTCCCTCCGCCACGTGTTCCTGATATGGATGCTGACGCTCGTGGCGGTCATGCCCAACTTGCGTACCGGAACCCTGCAGTACGACCCAAGGATCTACTCCTGCACCTTTGCGCAGTCTATCAGTTCAGCATACACCATAGCCGTAGTGGTTTTCCATTTCATAGTTCCCATGACCATAGTCACCTTCTGTTACCTAAGAATATGGATCCTGGTTCTTCAGGTCAGATGGAGGGTGAAACCTGACAATAAACCCAAAATGAAACCACAGGACTTGAGGAATTTTGTCACCATGTTTGTGGTTTTTGTCCTTTTTGCCATTTGTTGGGCTCCTCTCAACTTGATTGGTCTCGCTGTGGCTTCAGACCCCGTCAGCGTGGAGCCCAGGGTCCCAGAGTGGCTATTTGTGGCCAGTTACTATATGGCATATTTCAACAGCTGCCTCAATGCAATTATATATGGACTACTGAACCAAAATTTCAGAAAGGAATACAGAAGGATTATAGTCTCACTGTGTACAGCCAGAATATTCTTTGGGGATAGTTCGAATGATGCAGCACATAGGGTTAAGTGCAAACCCTCTCCATTAATGACCAACAATAACCTAATAAAAGTGGACTCTGTTTAAAATACAAAGCACTGCTAGCAAGATACACACACACTGCTCAAGGTCTTACTCATTTTCATGTTTGCTTCCTTCTTGACAGATGCCTAGAAACACAGCATAGTTGAGAAAACTTGCGCTTCTAAGAGATTGCCTCTAGTTTATGAGCTCATATGCTATCAGCCTTTTGAATAAGTCTCTAATTCTGCTTATGAAAAGAAATACAGAACATATAGAGAGTTACATGTTAATTCAAGAATATGGTTCAGCCAGGCTCCCTGCTCGGCAGGGAGTCTGCTTCTCCCTCTGACCCTCCTCCCTCTCATGCTCTCTGTCTCTCATTCTCTCTCTCAAATAAAGAAATAAAATCTTAAAAAAAAAAAAGATTAAAAAAAAGAATATGGTTCAGGGACGGGGCGGGGGCAGTAATTTTAAATAAAAATGCTAAGTGTATTCAAGTGGAGAAAGAGTGTGCAAACTTTTATTGCAAGTGAGTATCACAAAATAATTGCTTTTTTCCTATACTTTTTGAAGATTTCTCATTGGAAAACAAATGATGTGTCATAGTTATAAACAAACAAGTGGGATGATTGATTCATTACACAGTGAAAGGCTGAAAATAAACCAGGGAATACCTTGACATAATAGCAACAACCATAACACAGTTTTCAGTCGGCAGTCGGTAGCACTGGGTAACCATAGTCAGGATCATAAATGTGCTCTCTCTCTATTAAAAGTTGCACATTCAACTAGATAAAGAGCTAAGTATATGACGGAACTCTTTTTCAGATGTCAATAACCATAGTATTTGTAAACAATAGTGAAACATAAAACTCTATTTGACTTTATTAGACATTGGCTTTATTATTTTGTCACTGAAGATCATTCTTATTCGTGTTACTGACAAACTGTTTTGAACTGTTCTCTGTTCATTTATGAAGTCATCTAATCAGTTTAGTGATAATTGATAAAGAATCAAAGAGCTATAGATCCTTAGATACAGTGCTGAATGTGTCCTAGATTGATAATCTATTTGGACAAGTAAATATCTAAACCAGATAGTTTTTCTTTTATAGATATTTCAAAGCAATATTCTTTAATAATTCATTTCAGTATTTGATTGCCTTAATAATCCTAAAAGTCTGGGAGAAGAAAAAATGCACAGGTAAACTATGTTTCATAAACTATGGCTCTAGTTTGCTCCAAAAAAGCTATTTAGGACCACTCTCAGGTTTGTTACTGGAGTGCTTTGCAGAAATTAGAGCCATGTTTTCTTGTGTTTTAAAGTTCTTCCACAAAACTTTAACATAGTAGAAAGAGTTGGTGATTTGCATCTATATAAGATATATTTGTGAATATCTCTATATCTAGATAATCAGAATCTCCTTGGAAAGTTCTATCATTTGTTTTAAAAGGTCCCTCTGATAACTGTTTTCATCAAGCATATTTGGGAAACACTAAATTATAGTTTGTGGCGGGGGGTGAAGGTGTGTGTGTGTATGTGTTTGTGTGTGTGTGTGTGTGTGTGTGTGTGTAAGTTATCTCAAACTTTACCCATCAAGTCATTTATGTGTAAATGTTCTAGTCAGAACCAACACTAAATAGTATAGATAATTTTTAAACCTGTGTTCCAGATTTCAGATAATTGAACCTTAAAAAATTAACCATGGTAACCTAAACTCTTTTTAAAAGGTAGGATACTTTTATCTTGACGCTGGGGGTAAACTACTATGTTGCTAACGATATGTTCCTTTGCTCTTTATAGAATTTTGTTTCTTAATTTATACAATAGCAAAAACACTTAACAGAAACTGTGCCCTTTAAAAACTGTCTGCCAAGTAGAGTATCTCATCTTAAAATCAGATATGTAAAGGTTGAAATGTTTTTCATTGCAACAAAATACTATCTAGTAAAATATTGACAATGAAATAGCAACTCGTAAAGACCAAAGTCTCAGATTTCCTCTAATGGAATCTCAATGTAGAAGTTTTATAAACATTCAAAATATTATCACTGGCTTCCTCAATATAATATTAATAAGTAGAAAGCCCTTAGCTAAATATGTTTTTTTTTCCCCTCCCGAAAAATTCAAATATATCATCAATTGTACCTGATTTCCAGTGGACAAACTATTTTGTACACTGGAATATTAACTCTTTCACGACTACGAGATTACTATTTATCAAATGACTGTTGCTTAGTACAAATTGGTATGTGGGTAGCATGACCGAACATGTGCTGCATTATTCAAAACAAACTCAATGAAATTTGCTGTGTTGTGTTAATCAGCTATAAACCTCCGTTAAATTAAACCTCTTTAATCTATCAGAGTTACTTACCAATGTAATAATTTTTTAGCCTTCCCTCTGTCTATCGGAGTTCTGGTGGTGATGTGAGGGTTGGAAATGAAAAGAAATAACATTTTGAGTGGCACATTTACAAATTTTAGGAACATTTGTACTTGCCTATAGCTTGGATTTCACTGCATTGGCTGGACACTTTGTGAGGCTGAAAACAGTATCTGTGATAATACCAGGGAGGAAATGTCTTTTTTTCCAAAGCACTCAGTGGAATCTGAAACTCTGGAGAGGCAAATCTACACAAGGCCATTTGATTTGGAATAAGGATAGCAAAACATCTATCATTGTCTTTTCTAAAATCAATTGCTAGAATTATGTGCAATTGTTAGCATTATGCAATTTAAGTTCCTACACTAATATCCAGTTGAAGTGGATAGACCAAAGAATTTGACCATCCTAATTTAAGTAAATCATTTGAATATTACCACTGTAAGGACTGCCTCAATCATATTCTTTTAAGAAAAATTTAAATCATGTAGGATTCTTTTTTTGCCACCAGAGAATGTCACTTTTAAACATATGTTATTTTATTTATTACACCTGTTGGAACAGATTAGTTTGGGACATATTGCCTGTACCTTACTATATAAGCTACATAATCACATAAAATGTAATTTTATTTGTTTAAAACTGATAGTGGTTTGGGGGGAGAGAGGAATAATTTCTGTTTGTCTATTCTATTGTATATTTCCTTCCCAAATATTTATGTTTGAATCATTTCCATGTATAAATATGACTTTTTTTCTGACAAAGCAGCAGAACTACCTGATTTTAAATATTCTGGCAAGTAATATGAGACGATAACCAATCTTGGATATTAAATCCATAATTGCTCATTGAGTAAACACATTCAGCCTGGATGTTATGTAATGAGTAATAATTTTGACCATTTTTTGGACTGTCTCTGATGCATCATCAAATATTTTGCTGTGAATAAGCAAACACATTTGGAATAAAATAGGTACATTTCTAGTCAGTTTAAATTATTAAATTATTATATTTAAGAATTGCCTAAGCATAAGCAGTGTTTTCTTTTTAAAAATAATTTTTGTAATTTATTTTTCCCACTTTTTACTTTTCCCTACTTTTACGCATGGAAAATAAAGAATCTCCATTAAAAAAATTATCTTGTACAGTACAAAAAGTGCTATGTTCTCCACAATGGTATATATTGATCACAACTTCTGTAAATCTCCTAGAACTGTGGGTCGGTGAAAATCTAGAGAAGAAAAGAAAGTGATTTTAATCATATTCAATATTTATGTTGGTGATAAGTGAGTACATATTTTAGCTGAGGTCTTTGGAACATCAAAGACTGAATGTAAATTAGATTTGTAAGATATAGGAAAAGACCAAAATGGTGAGATATTTAATCAAATCTTAGTGTACATATAATGTAACAATAACAAACATGGTAAAAATTCAGTAACAAACTAAATGGGTACCAGGAGGTTGTCTGGTACTTATAATGTTTAGAGGAGTGTCATCTTAGCTGTGCCAAATCTTGAAATCCTGGGACATATTCTAATTGGATATGGGGTCAAATCATGCTTGTCTACCACTGAAGGATAATGGAGTCACGTGTGCAATCACCTTGTTTTAAAGTGGCAAAGAGAAATTTAAATTCAACTATGGGACATCAATCATAAAGGAACATATAATGATGTTAGAATCATAAGCCTTAATCATATTTTGTAATATTTACCATCTCTAGAACAGAAACATTTTAAATTAATAAAAGCAATTACTCAAGCAGTATTTTTTACCGTTGGAGAGTTTAATATGGGAGAACACTTTTGTGTATGGGTGTTTGTGTGTACCTGTGCATATTGTGTGTTTTAGCCAATAGGCTGCTTTTTGTGTTATCTTTAAAGTTGATGATTTTCAAGAATATGAACATCATCCATAGCTTTAAAGAATAAAAAAAAATTTTAGATTTTGTTCTACATTTTTAGTAATAATGCTCTGATCCTAGGGAACAGTTTATTACAAGGACACATTTCTGTGTTTTGAGGACAGAAGTCTATGATTAATATGCCCATTTCAAAACCAATTGATTATTGTTGCTTTTAGGTATCAGATACCAATCCTGTCTTTTCTTGTGGTAATCAGGTGCTCTAATTTCTGATAGAACTGCGACTTTCCAGTGAGTGATGCAAATATATCTGGTTTATTAACACAGAGTGGAAAAATAGTTTTGTTTGGAATAGAAAAATGATTGTACTTTCTATTTCCATAATGAGCTCAACAAATCTCTAAGAACGCTTGAGTACTAGTGCCTAGAAGCTATAATATCCTCACTGACTCTGTGACCATTGAGCTAGAGAATCAATGTTTAGACAATTCAGAACAGTTCAATATGAGTCAAACCACCACACCATGCTTAGTGGCATGGCCCTGACTGTGCTGGCATGCAGCCACTGGCCACCAGGAGCCTGGTAGAGGACTAGTGGCCCAGCAGCCTTTTGCTAACACCAACTGCTCTGCTCCCAAGTTCCCCAGTGGCACGCCCCCTGAGAGCTCGTCTGCTTGGGTCCCACTAACGGAGAGCAAGCACAGCCCTCAACAGGCAGAGAGTCAGTGCAGTTGACTGCACAGAAAGAAAAAGTGACCCAGACACAACAGCAGGATGTAAAGAACACACACAGAACACGCTCTTGAAGGGCCAGAGTCTGGTGAACAGGGGACACGGCACTGCAGGGCACTCCAGGGTCTCCTCTTCATAAAGTCACTACTTTCAAGAGGAGAAGACACAGCTGACTTTCTTAACACACAGAAACAGACACAGAGGGGCAGACAAAATGAGGCAATAGAGAAGTTTATCCCAAATGAATGAATAGGACAAGGCCACAACCAGAGATCTAAACAAAACAGATATAAGGACATGCCTGATATATAAAGACATTAAAGCAATGATCATAAGGATACTCACTGGATTTGAGGAAAGAGTGGAAGACATGAATGAGACCTTTAAAACAGAGGTAAGGAATGACATAGTAGAGATAAAGGGTACAATAAATAAAATGAGAAGCACGCTTGACAGAATGGACAGCAGGATGGAAGAAGGAGAGGAATGAATTAGTGACTTAGAAGACAGAGTAATGGAAAGTAATTAGCTGAACAAAAGAGAGAAAGAAGAATTATGCAAAATGAGAACAGACTTAGGGAACTCAATGACTCCATCAAATGTAGTAACTTACATTGTAAAGGAGCTCCAGAAGAAGGAGAGAGAGAAAGGGGAGACAGAAAATTTATTCAAAGAAATAACTAAAAACGTCCCTACCCTGTGGAAGGAAACAGACATCCAGATCCAGGAGGCACAGAGATCAATCATCAAAATCAATAAAAGCAGACAGACGCCAAAACATATTATAATTAAATTTATAAATATAGTGAAAAAGAAAAAAATTTAAAAGCAGCAAAAAAAAAAAAAAAAAAAAGAAATCAAAATACACAAGGGAAAACCTATAAGGCTTGCAGGAGATTTTTCAACAGAAATTTGGCAAGCCAGAAGAGAATGCCATAATATATTCAAAACGCTGAATGGGAAGACTCCGTAGCCAAGAATATTCTATCCAGGAAGGCTATCATTCACAACAGAAGGAGAGATAATTTCCCAGACAAACAAAAGATAAAGGAGTTTGTGGGCACTAAACCAACTCTGCAAGAAATATTAAATAGGACTCTTTGAATGGAAAGGAGAGACCAAAAGTGACAGTATAAATATAGGAAACACAAAAGCAGTAAAAATGAATATTTCTGTAAAAATTAGTCAAGGAACTCACAAAAAATGATATAAAACATAGTGACATATACCTAAAATGTGGGGAGGAAAGGAGAGAAGACTAGGTTCAAACTTAAACGACCATCAACTTAATATAGACTGTTATATGCAGAAGATGTTATATACAAACATACGGTAAGCATATATCAAATCCACTAATAAATTTGCATAGAATAAAGAGAAAGAAATCCAGATATATAAATCAAGAAAATCAGCAAAACATGAGAGGAAGACAAGAAAGGATCAGAGAAAATCTTCAGAAACAACCACAAAACAAGTAAGAAAATGGCAATAAGTACATATTTATCAATAATTACTTTGAATGTAAAGAGATGAAACACTCCCATCAGAAGAGATAGGGTGGAAAAATGATAAAAAAGCAAGACCCATCTATATGCTGCCTACAAGAGACACATGTTAGACCTAAAGACACCTGCAGATTGAAAGTGAGAGGATGGAGAAACATCTGTCATGCAAATGATGTCAAAAGGAAGCCAGAGTAGCGATACTTATATTGGACAAAATACACCTTAAAATAGACTGTAAGAAGAGATAAAGAAGGACACTATATAATAATAAAGGGGACAATCCAACAAGAATATATGATGATTATTAAATATTTATGTGCCCAACACAGTAGCACCTAAATACATAAAATGGTTAATAAAAAACCTAAAGGAATTAATTGATAATAATACAGTAAGAGTAGGGGACTTTAACACACCCACTTACATCATCTACGTCATTACATCAACAAACAACAGACAGATCATCTAAACAGAACATCAACCAGGAAACAATGGCTTTGAATGACACTCCGGAACAGATGGATTTAACAGATACATTCAGAGCATCCCATCCTAAAAACAGCAGAATACACATTCTTTCCAGGAGCACAGAGAACATTCTCCAGAATAGGTCACATATTGGACCACAAAACGAAGGTCAACAAATTCAAGAAGATCAAGTCACACGATGCATTTTTTCTGGCCACAACACTATGAAATAAGAAGTCATTCACAAGAAAAAAATCTGTAGAGACCACAAATACATGGAGGTTAAATAACATGCTACTAGGGCGCGGAGCAAGATGGCAGAGGAGTAGGAGACCTGTATTTCGTCTGGTCTCAGGAATTCAGCTGCATAGGGATCAAACCATTCTGCACACCTACAAACTCAACAGGAGATTGAAGAAAAGAATAGCAACAACTCTCTGAACAGAAGCAACCACTTTCTGGAAGGTAGGTCGTGTGGAGAAGTGAATCCGAGGCGATATTCGGGAGGCTAGATGGCGGGGAGGGGCCTCTGACCGCCGCTTCTGGCAAGTGATAGAGCCGCGGAGCCCAAAATCGGAACTTTTAGAAGTCGGCTCCACTGAGGGACGTTGCTCCAGTGGCTAAGCGGGGGGTGGAACCCTCGTGGGACAGTGTGGTCTCAGGACCCTCGGGTCACAGAAAGACCAGGGGTGCCTGAGTGCAGCAGAGCTCCCAGGTATCGGAGCAGGGAAGCCAGCTGCAGAGAGGGAGCGGAGGTGCAGGCTCTCAGCTCGGGGTTGCCATAAACCGTGATCCGCGGCACAATCGGGCCACTGCTCCTCCAGCAGGGACCCAACAGGTGGCAGATCCGGGGAGACTCCCCTTGCTCCCCCAGGAGGAGCGGTGTGGGAGCGCACCGCAGGGATCTGCTGGGTTTGGAGACCCCACACGGGGTCGGGTGCCAGAGATAGAAACCCTCGGTCACAGGCCGGGTGAGCACGGAGTGTGGCCGGAGACTGGGGAGACGGGAGTGATGGCTTTTCTCTGGGGGCGCACTGAGGAGCGGGGCCCCGAGTTCTCGGCTCCTTCGGGGTGGAGATTGGGAGGCCGCCATTTTCACTCTCCTCCTCCAAAGCTGTACGGAAAGCTTGCAGGGAACAAAAGCTCCCGAGAGCAAACCTGAGCAGATGACTTAGCCTGGACCGGGCAAGGGCGGGGCAATTCCACCTCCGGCAAAGACATTTGGGAACCACGGCAACACACCCCTCCCCCAGAAGATCAGCAAGAACAGCCAGCCAAGACCAAGTTTACCGATCAATGAGAACGGCAGAACTCCAGCGCTGGGGGAATACTGCACATAGAATCCATGGCTTTTTTACCATGATTCTTTAGTCTTTCATAGTTAATTTTTTTTAACTGTCTTTTTTTTTTTGAATTTTTCTTTTGCCCTTTTTCAACCAACATCTTATCAATCCCTTTTTTAAAAAACATTTTTATTCTTCATTTTTAGAGTCATATTCTATCCCTTCATAGTAGTTACCCTTATTTTTGGCATATATATATATATATAAGTTGTTCTCTCTTTAAAATTTTGAGATACAGTTTCTTCTAACAGATCAAAATATACCCTAAATCTCTAGTGTATGGCTTT
>NW_022589718.1:23857809-23858691 GCF_004348235.1 Phoca vitulina
TATTTTTGGCATATATATATATATATATATATATATAAGTTGTTCTCTCTTTAAAATTTTGAGATACAGTATCTTCTAACAGATCAAAATGTACCCTAAATCTCTAGTGTATGGCTTTGTTCTAGTCTCCTGCCTGATCACATTCTCTCCCATTTTTTTTTAAAATCCTTTTCTTTCTTTTTTCAAACAACTTCTTATCAATTCATTTTATGAAACTTTTTATAATTTTCATCTTAACAGTCATATTCCATCCCTTCATCATATCAACCTTTATTTTTGTACATATATAAGTTTTTCTTTCTTTAAAATTTTGGGAGGCATTTTCTTCTAACAGACCAAAATACACCCAAAGTCTAGTGTGTGGCACTGATCTATTCACCAGCCTGATCATATTTGATAATATTCTGTTTTATTTGTTGTTGTTGTTCTGTTTTTGTTTGTTTTTATGTTTTTCTTTTTCTTTTTTTTTTCCTTTTCTTTTTTCTTTCTTTCCCTTTCTTTTCCCCCAGCTTCAGGTCTTTTCTGATTTGTTTAGAGTATATTTTCTGGGGATGTTGTTACCCTGTTAACATTTTGTTCTCTCATTAATCTATTCTCCTCTGGACAAAATGACAAGATGGAAAAAATCACCTCAACAAAAAGAACAAGAGGTAGTACCGACTGCCAGGGACCTACTCAATACGGACATTAGTACAATGTCGGATCTAGAGTTCAGAGTCATCACTTTAAAGATACTAGCTGGGCTTGAAAAAAGCATGGAAGTTATTAGAGAAACCTTTTCTGGAGAAATAAAAGAACTAAAATCTAACCAAGTCGAAATCAAAAAGGCTATTAATGAGGTGCAATAAAAAATGGGGGCGCTAACTGCTAGGATAAATGAAG
>NW_022589718.1:23863691-23867741 GCF_004348235.1 Phoca vitulina
TTGGGATGCAGCAAAGGCAGGCCTAAGAGGAAAGTATATAGCAATACAAGCCTTTCTCAAGAAACAAGAAAGGTCTCAAGTACACAACCTAACCCTACACCTAAAGGAGCTGGAGAAAGAACAGGAAATAAAGCCTAAACCCATCAGGAGAAGAGAAATAATAAAGATCAGAGCAGAAATCAATGAAATAGAAACTAAAAGAACCCTAGAACAGATCAACGAAACTAGGAGCTGGTTCTTTGAAAGAATCAACAAGATTGATAAACCTCTGGCCAGACTTATCAAAAAGAAAAGAGAAATGACCCAAATCAACAAAATCATGAATGAAAGAGGAGAGATCACAACCAACACCAAAGAAATACAAACAATTATAAGAACATATTATGAGCAACTCTATGCCAGCAAATTAGATAACCTGGAAGAAATGGATGCATTCCTAGAGATGTATCAACTACCAAAACTGAACCAGGAAGAAATAGAAAACCTGAACAGACCTATAACCACTAAGGAAATTGAAGCAGTCATCAAAAATCTCCCAAAACACAAAAGCCCAGGGCCAGATGGCTTCCCAGGGGAATTCTACCAAACATTTAAAGAAGAATTAATATTTATTCTTCTGAAACTGTTCCAAAAAATAGAAATGGAAGGAAAACTTCCAAACTCATTTTATGAGGCCACCATTACCTTGATCCCAAAACCAGACAAAGACCACATCAAAAAGGAGAATTACAGACCAATATCCCTGATGAACATGGATACAAAAATTCTCACCAAAATACTAGCCAATAGGATCCAACAGTACATTAAAAGGATTATTCACCACAACTAAGTGGGATTTATCCCTGGGCTGCAAGGTTGGTTCAACATCCACAAATCAAACAACGTGATGCAATACATTAACAAAAGAAAGAACAAGAATCATATGATCCTCTCAATAGATGCAGAAAAAGCATTTGACAAAGTACAGCATCCTTTCTTGATCAAAAATCTTCAGAGTATAGGGGTAGAGGGTACATACCTCAATATCATAAAAGCCATCTATGAAAAACCCACAGCAAATATCATTCTCAATGGGTAAAAACTGAAAGCTTTCCCCCTAAGGTCAGGAACGCGGCAGTGATGTCCACTATCACCACTGCTATTCAACATAGTATTAGAAGTCCTAGCCACAGCAATCAGACAACAAAAAGAAATCAAAGGCATCCAAATCAGCAAAGAAGAAGTCAAACTCTCACTGTTTGCAGATGATATGATACTTTATGTGGAAAACCCAAAAGACTCCACCCCAAAACTGCTAGAACTCATACAGGAATTCAGTAAAGTGGCAGGATATAAAATCAACCCACAGAAATCAGTGGCATTCCTATACACCAACAACAAGACAGAAGAAAGAGAAATTAAGGAGTCGATCCCATTTACAATTGCACTGAAAACCATAAGATACCTAGGAATAAATCTAACCGAAGAGGCAAAGGATCTGTACTCAGAAAACTATAAAATACTCATGAAAGAAATTGAGGAAGACACAAAGAAATGGAAAAACGTTCCATGCTCATGGATTGGAAGAACAAATATTGTGAAGATGTCAATGTTACCTAGAGCAATCTACACATTCAATGCAATCCCCATCAAAATACCATCCACTTTTTTCAAAGAAATGGAACAAATAATCCTAAAATCTGTATGGAACCAGAAAAGACCCCGAATAGCCAGAGGAATGTTGAAAAAGAAAAGCAAAGCTGGCGGCATCACAATTCCGGACTTCCAGCTCTATTACAAAGCTGTCATCATCAAGACAGTATGGTACTGGCACAAAAACAGACACATCGATCAATGGAACAGAATAGAGAGCCCAGAAATGGACCCTCAACTCTATGGTCAACTCATCCTTGACAAAGCAGGAAAGAATGTCCAATGGCAAAAAGACAGTCTCTTCAACAAATGGTGTTGGGAAAATTGGACAGCCACATGCAGAAGAATGAAACTGGACCATTTCCTTACACCACACACAAAAATAGACTCAAAATGGTTGAAAGACCTCAATGTGAGACAGGAGTCCATCAAAATCCTAAAGGAGAACACAGGCAGCAACCTCTTCGACCTCAGCCACAGCAACTTCTTCCTAGAAACATCACCAAAGGCAAGGGAAGCAAGGGCAAAAATGAACTATTGGAACTTCATCAAGATAAAAAGCTTTTGCACAGCAAAAGAAACAGTCAACAAAACCAAAAGACAACCAACAGAATGAGAAAAGATATTTGCAAATGACATATCAGATAAAGGGCTAGTATCCAAAATCTATAAAGAACTTATCAAACTCAACACCCAAAGAACAAAGAATCCAAACAAGAAATGGGCAGAAGACATGAAGAGACATTTTTCCAAAGAGGACATCCAAATGGCCAACAGACACATGAAAAAGTGCTCAACATCACTCGGCATGAGGGAAATCCAAATCAAGACCTCAATGAGATACCACCTCACACCAGTCAGAATGGCTAAAATTAACAAGTCAGGAAATGACAGATGTTGGCGGGGATGCGGAGAAAGGGGAACCCTCCTACACTGTTGGTGGGAATGCAAGCTGATGTAACCACTCTGGAAAATAGTATGGAGGTTCCTCAGAAAGTTGAAAAAGAGCTACCATACAATCCAGCAATTGCACTACTGGGTATTTACCCCAAAGATACAAATGTAGGGATCCGAAGGGGTACGTGCACCCCGATGTTTATAGCAGCAATGTCCACAATAGCCAAACTGTGGAAAGAGCCAAGATGTCCATCGACAGATGAATGGATAAAGAAGAATATATAATGGAATATTATGCAGCCATCAAAAGGAATGAGATCTTGCCATTTGCAACAACATAGATGGAACTGGAGGGTGTTATGCTGAGCGAAATAAGTCAATCAGAGAAAGACATGTATCATATGACCTGACTGATATGAGGAATTCTTAATCTCAGGAAACAAACTGAGGGTTGCTGGAGTGGGTGGTGGGGTGGGAGGGATGGGGTGGCTGGGTGATAGACATTGGGGAAGGTATGTGCTATGGTGAGCGCTGTGAATTGTGTAAGACTGTTGAATCTCAGATCTGTACCTCTGAAACAAATAATGCAATATATGTTAAGAAAAAAAAAAAAAAAAGAAGAAGATAGCAGGAGGGGAAGAATGAAGGGGGGGAATCAGATGGGGAGACGAACCATGAGAGATGTTGGACTCTGAAAAACACACTGAGGGTTCTAGAGGGGAGGGGGAGTGAGAGGATGGGTTAGCCTGGTGATGGGTATTAAAGATGGCACATTCTGCATGGAGCACTGGGAGTTATGCACAAACAATGAATCATGGAATACTACATCAAAAACTAATGATGTAATGTATGGTGATTAACATAACAATAAAAAATTAAGAAAAAATAACATGCTACTAAACAATGAATGGGTCAACAAAGAAATCAAAGAAGAAATAAAAAAGTATATGGAAAAAAGTGAAAATGAAAGCACAACAATTCAAAACTTCTGGGATGCCTCAAAAGTAGTTCTAAGAGGGAAATATAGTAATACAGGTCTATCTTAAGAAGCAAGAAAAGTCTTAAACAAACAACCTAACCCTGCCCCTAAAGGAGCTAGAAAAAGAACAACAAACAAACAACAAGCAGAAGGAAAGAAATAATAAAGATTAGAGCAGAAATAAATGATAGAGAGAAACTAAAAAAGCAATAGATCAATGAAACCATTATTCATATGTGTTCATGTATCATGTATTTATATATTCTTATCCATCACAGAAGGTATTAATTCAATTGAACATTATTTGCTCTAGCTTGATAGAAGCAACCGACAAATTATATTCTATTCCAAATTTGTTGCACTATTTAGCAAATGTACTCCTGTAAAAAGCTTCTTTTAAAAAAAACTAGAGGGGCGCCTGGGTGGCTCAGTCGTTAAGCGTCTGCCTTCGGCTCAGGTCATGATCCCAGGGTCCTGGGATCGAGCCCCGCATCAGGCTCCCTGCTCGGCGGGAAGCCTGCTTCTCCCTCTCCCACTCCCCC
>NW_022589718.1:23867841-23943666 GCF_004348235.1 Phoca vitulina
CTCTGTCAAATAAATAAAATCTTTAAAAAAATAAAAAATAAAAAAAACAATAAAAAAAACTAGAAAACAGTATTTCTTAGTGTGTGTGCATGGGTTGGGTTCCTTTATCTCTTCTTACAACCTTCAGTGGGGGCAAGATAATTTATATTTTTGACCATTTCATATAATCATTGAAGGAAGCTTAGAGGCCATGTTTAAATCAATCCCTTCATTTTATAGACCATGAAAATGAGATTCATTAAAAATTAATTGTCTTGCCAATGACCTACAAAGAGTTAGAGCTGAACTGAGCCATGAGCTCCCGGATTCACTAAACATTTAGGAAATATTGGGCATCTATTATATTTGAGCAACTGTGCTAGGTAACAGGGATAAAGTGATGAATACTACAGTATTTGCTCTCGAAAGGGCTCACCACGTCATAGGAAGGGCATGGTAACACATAATTAGTAGGTCGTACGGCAGCTAACATCATAAAGAGACAACTAGATGAAAGTACAGCACAGCACCTGTGAAGTGGTCTTGTCTTCCAAAAACTCAAAACTGAATCTGATGTAACTAGAAATTATCAGGAAATATAAGGAACAGGTGCACATATTAACATCTCAGGAGGCAATCAGCAAAATTCAAACTATACTAAAATCGACAGAAAAAAATACATTTTCTAACACACAATTAAAAAAAAAAAAAGATACAGGGGGAACCTAAATATTAAGAGAGACTTAAGAGATATGTCAACCACTTGTAATAAATGGATTTGTTTAAAACGACCTAAAATTTTTAAAATTATATAAGACAAAGTTAAAAGGCAAACACTAAATACTGACAAAGTATAATTAATCATTTTTAAAGGATGTGATAATGGTGTTTTAAGTTAAAGTAAAAAGCAATGTCTTTTAGAGACACAGAATAAAGTATTTGCACACAAAGTGATATATCTGTGATTTACTTTAATCAGAATGCAGAGGTGAGAAGGTGGGTGGGCTCACAGAGGAAACACAATTTACCTCGAGTTGTTTATTTTGTGAAGGGATAATGAAAATATGGGAGTATATTATATTTATTCCTTGCTTAAACAGTGATTAATTGTGTTAACTGTGTCTCAAAACCCCACTGCTTTGAAAGGCCATTAAATTAAAAAACATATTTCCAGTAATTTTGATGGGAAAGTGAATGTTTTTCACCCCAACCCAAGATATGAAGATTGTTCAAGGATTCATATTAATTAAAAGTATTAAATGAATCTAGATGTAAATACAATTATCCATTTGTTTACCCATCTTGGAAGTGTTTTCCCCATCTTGGAAGATTTATTAGTGCATTATTTATTATTATTTTTTGCGACTAGTGGCTGCACTTCTTGGTTTGTTAGCTTTTGTGAAAAGGTTTTTATTTTTTTTAAAGGACCATCATAAGTTAAAAAATAGTTCAATTTCTTTTCCATTTATTTAAGTTCTTTTTTCCTTGTTAGATTTATATATGTACTCTTCAGTTCCCATAAACTAATCTTAATAGGAACTCTTTTTTTGACTATTTTTTTATTATGTTAAGTTAGCCACCATAAGGCACATCATTAGTTTTTGATGTAGTGTCAATGATTCATTAGTTTCGTATAACACCCAGTGTTCATCACAACACATGCCCCCTTAATACCCAGCCTGGTGATGGGTATTAATAGGAACTCTTAAATTTAATAGACTTTATACTCTTTTTATCCTCTCCAGAAGTAGGTAAAAATACACCAATCAGTTTTATCAGAAAATACTTCATGTTCACATAACACTCTAGTCTCAATGAACTTACGGGTAAGCATAAGCTAGGGACCTTGGAGGTGGCTCTTCTCTGCAGAACATAAACCATCTTCCCAGGAGCTGAGCCCTGCACGGAGCTCTCAGCCTGGGTACAAAAACCCACCCTCAAATATAGAACCGGCAGGTGCTTCAAGCAGGGGTCAAAAGTAAATACAGATATACATGTGAATAAAACCCCTGCACAGAAAACCAAACTAAAATGAACCTCCAAGAATTGATCGTTGCTCATTCTGAGCAATTTTTGCAGGTCTTGTACGATTCTCCAGATATAAGACATACAGATTGCTGTTTTCTTTTGTGAGTTTCTTTCTTGTTCGCTAACTGAAATAGCCGCATCTAAAGTCGACTTTGGAAGCATAGCTTTTCTGGGTCTTTAGAGTTTTTGTAGCTGCTTCCTACTGTGCATTTGAAGGAGTTATTGAGGGAATGCACTGGTGGATGCAATGTATCAAATGTTTAAGAAATACAAGGAAATTATAATTATAAGGAATACAGAATTGGATCACTGTCACTGGAGCAATCCATAATATGGAGAAAGACAATGAAAAGTTAAACACCAACTGAAAGCTAACTGTAAAAGCCAGAGGACACCTTGGCAGAATGTCAAGACTCTCACCTCTTTTACCTGGAAGACAAAAACACTTAGGATCAGGTTCAGGAATTAATTATGAGAGTAGTAGAGCTTTAGAGGAGGTAGGATTCTCAACCGCAATAGCTTTGCTATGCCAACATCGGGACTGTGATTCAGAAGGGGTGAAACACAGAAAATAGGATAGGGACATGTAGGTCAGTCCATTCAAATATCTTGAATCATCAGCATATCAGTCATTCATTGCTGTGTAACAAATTACTCCAAAACTTACAGGCTTAAAGCAACAACCCTTGTTAATTCAGTTTCTGTGGGTCAGTAATTCTGGTCTTTGACTGGGCTGGTCAAAGCTGGGTCTTTAGGTTAGGGTCTTTCCCGTGGCTATAATGAGGTGTCCCGTGAGGATGCAATCATCTCAAGGACTGACTGGAGAAAACATTCACTTCTGAACTTGAATTGTTGGCAAGATCCACTTTATGTAATCTGTTCGAACTGAGTGCGTCAGTTCCTCATTGTCTCTTGTCTGGAGGCCACTTTCCATTCCTTGTCATGGGCTCCTTTTTCATGGAGAAGCTCACAAGACAACAAGCGAGTGAACAGAAACAGAGAGGGAGAAGGTACACTGAAAGAAGTCATGGTCTTTTAGAATCTCATTTCCAAAGTGACATCTCAACACTTTTGCTGTATGCTATTGATTAGAAGCAAGTCACTAGGTCCTGTCAACACTCAAGATAGGTGATTACACAAGGGCATGGCTACCAGCCGGGGTGGGAATTACTGGAAGCCATTTTAGAAGCTGCTTATCATTCTCAGATCCCCTAACTCCGTGAGGCATGAAGAAATGGTCCACTCTTCATGTTCAATCTATTGGTCCTCCCTTGCCTAAAGGTGATGCAGGAGCCTCTGCCTTGCAAGACAACAAATGCCCCACTGAGGATTTACCCACATCTTCTCTCCTGTCCACTTGACTTATAATTAGAGTTAAAACACACCAAAAGTAGGTTAGGAAAATGCTAGGAATAGTAAGAGAGAAAAGAGACTATCTCCCCCA
The DNA here is from genome assembly GCF_004348235.1 of Phoca vitulina. Taxonomy (NCBI): domain Eukaryota; kingdom Metazoa; phylum Chordata; class Mammalia; order Carnivora; family Phocidae; genus Phoca; species Phoca vitulina. The sequence continues at coordinate 23,871,293 of NW_022589718.1, forward strand.
AAAAACCATAGGGCAGTTTGCCCAAGTATGGGCAAGGGCCAGGGAGTACACATGGATCCTGAGGTTGCTGTTTCAAGGGAACTGAAACATTAAGTTGTGAAAGGGAGAGCTTATCAACATAACAACATCCTCCTGTTTTCCTGGGTGAACATTTAACACCTTGGCAAAGACCAAGGAGATGGTGCTAACTAATTGATAGTCTGGCCCTTGGAAGCTTGAAGAAAGTGATAGCTCATATCAAGCATGAGACAGAATGCTCAACTTTTCTTTGCAACATTGAAGTTGACTATGCATGACTATGCTGTGAGAAGGTATGAAAGGATTCAGAGAATGGGTATAGAGTGGCTATATTATTGGGCAGAAAACCTACCAGATGACCATGCCCTATGAGAGTGCCTGAACCAAACATCATATACCAAAACTATAAGTAGAAATTCACTGGTGAGAAGGGCATCATGGAGAAGCTCAATGTAGGCCTCCAAATCTGTAGGCTCAGCAGATGGTAGGAAATGCCAATAGAGAACTGGACTCTCTGACAGCAATGGGAGTATCAGGATGTTAAAATAATAGGGCTCAGGTGGCAGCACTAAATCCTCTGAAGCAAGGTGGGCACAATCATTGCAATACATGGCAAAGTTGGAAAGTCACCCTTTCTGCCTGACCCACAGAGGGCTACGGTCATGATTAATAAGAACACAGCATCAGCCAGCAAAGGTATTGGCCAATCTATACATCAAAAGAAATTAACGATGGATGATCGGGAGCTGGCTCAATAAAAAGCCATGTCCCTTGTTCAGTTTCCACACTAGAATCCAGACTCTGAACCCATTGACTAAAGGAGAGTCTGGATTCTCAGGAGGAGCAAACCTGAAACACCTCAGCAGATACATATGGTAATGATTCTGTCACTCATTTTCCAAAGAGACCTGCAATCATTTACTTAATCAGTGGTGCACTGGGGAAAAGGAAATATACAGACATTTGGAGAACTGGATACAGGGTCCTAGCTGACATTTATATATGTCATCAAGGTGTCATAAATGCTCCCTCTTAGAGTGAACATAATGTGGGGGGCACCAAGTGGTCATTTCCTCTGTTCTGCACATACACCTGGAATGGACAGACGCTGTAATTGACAGAATCCCAACACTGGTCCCTTGGCAAGTGGTAGGAGCTATTATAGTGGGAAAAGACAAACAGAAGAATCTGAAACTGTCCTTGACCCTCCTCCCCTAAGCCAAAATACTAAATCAAAACAATACAGATCCTCTTCAACTTACAATGGGGTTACATCCAAATAAACCCATCATAAATTGAAAAAATAGTAAGTCAAAAATGCATTTACTATCCCTAACCTACTGAACATCTATGATCTATGATGTCAGTGGCTTAGGTATAGGAAATGCACAGTCAACTTCAATGTGCTCAGAACACTTACATTAGCTTGCAGTTGGGCAAAATCATCTTAGACAAAGTCTATTTATAATAAAGTGTTGAACAGCTCGTGTAATTTATTGAATACTGTACTGAAAGTGTAAAATAGAATGACTGTAGGGGTGCAGAATGGTTGTCTGTGTATTGGTTGCTGACTCTCGTGACTGGGTGGCTGACTGGGAGCTGAAATTCACTGCCGCTGTTCAGCATCATGAGCGAGGATCATAGTGTATATTGCGAGCCTGGGTAAAGATCAAAAGATTGAAGTATGGTTTCTACTGAATGCTTTCACACCCCTGTAAAGTCAAAAAGTCTTAGGTTGAATCCTCTTAAGTCAGGAGGAAATAGAAATTAGTGTCAGCCTTAAAAACCTAAAGGATGCAGGAAATGCACAATATATCCCTGTCAGGGATATGTTAAATTCACCAGTCAGATCCTACCAAGAGCCAGCCAGTGGGAATGTAAAATGGTGCAGCCACTATGAAAAAAAACAAAATTAAAAATAGAATTACCATATGATCTAGCAATTCCATTTTGGGGTAGGTGTCCTAAATAATTAAATGCCCATGTTCACAGCAGCTTATTCACAGTAGCCAAAAGGTGGAAGCAACCCAAGTATCCACTGACAGATGAATGAGTAAACAAAATGTGGTTATACATACAATGGAATATCATTCAGCCTTAAAAAGGAAGGAGATTCTGACTCATGCTACAACATGGATGAATCTTGAGGACATTAAGCTAAGTGAAATAAGCCAGGCATAAAATGACAAATATTGTAGGATTCCAGTTATACGAATACCTAGAGTACTTAAATTCATAGAGACAGAAAGCAGAAGGGTAGTTGCCAAGAGGAATAGGGAGTTGTTTAATGGGTACAGAGGTTCAGTTTTGCAAGACAGAAAGTTCTGGAGATTAGTGGCACAGCAATGTGAACGTACTTAACACTCTGAACTGTATACTTAAAAATGGTTCAGATGGTAAATTTTATGTTATGTATATTTCTCTACAATAAAAAATAAAACACTAAAAATTAAAAAAAAGTTTCATGAGGAAAAAAATCGAATTCCTTCCTAGATATGCTGATGATACCAGACAAATCATAGAGCAAGGAGAAATGGTATAGACCCCTATATTCTTGATTTTAAAAAATAGGCTAACTAAATTAATGGCTATTTTCAAACAGTGGATTCTTGGTTACTCCCTGTGAAACTTCTTTGGTGCTTATAAGGACATTCCACCTAGAGGTGAGAAGTCACTGTGCCATGTAAGACACAAGATTAAATCCCCTTGTTTTAATAGTGTTACTTTGGCATTACAACTTTGAAAAATGTCTTACTTTGGAGACAAAACTGGATTGAAACACCCTGACCCATTTCTACCAAAATTGTTAATAGATTGTACTGATTCCTACGAATGTATGCAGACAGGGATAACTCCAACCAACCAACAAACAAACGCTCTTGGAAACAGAGCTATGTCAATATTTAAAAAGAACCATATCTAAATTTGTTTAAACCAGGCTAAGTACTTGATCTCAAGGAGGTAAAACGCAGGATTCTTAATCCTGATTATACAGCTTCTCATCATGCCCAGGCCATCTCCTGACTGGTCCCGTGCCCACCTGCTCTTTCCAATAAACATTGTTGCAGCTGGAAGAAAATAAAGGGCTAAGATTAAGAATAATCACAGGAAAGTCGTCAATCTTCAAACGGTCATCAGATCACTCCTGTGGGGAGTCTCAGCTTAGACGTTATTCCGTGTGAAATCTTCCTTGATTTCCATGGCAGCCTGTATACTTGGGATTGCTAACCAAAGTGCAATGTCAGGAACACCAATTTCTTATTCTATTTCTGTCTTCTTTCTAAACTCCTGTAATTCCAGGAAGGGAGAGAGAATATCTTATTTGCTTCTATATCTCTAGCATCTAGGTTGATTATACATGATTCATGTTTCTGCTGGTTTTGCTAAATTTGTGGTTTTGAACTCAATGTGATTATTATATTTATTTTAAAAGTCAGCTTAAAAACATTAAATGACATAAGAAATCCAAGTATATACGTCTCTGACCATATTCAGAAAGGCTCCATTAGTTGCAAAAATGAAGAAGTTTCCAAAGGATAATTTTTTTTTCTAAACCATAGCACACATTTTTGCACTTCCTAACTTAAAAGTGAAGATGCTCTTAAATATATTGGTAATTCTTAGAAAGGAAAAATTTCTCATCTTGCATTTTTACTAGTTTATTATTCATCTGGGGTTTTCTTCCCACCAATATGAGCACACATGGCCTTTAAATTCTTGTATTATCTGAAAAGGCTGGGTTGAGATAATGAGTCTTCATAGGAAAGAGTCCCCCTGGAGCACAGAGCAGCCCATCAGGATTTCTTACTTTGCAACTCTAGCAACCACTGATAATATTTGCAATGTTCTTTAGTGACCTTATAATTTCCATGGACAATTTTGGAGAAGGGTGGATGTTACTAATGATATGATTATCACTAGAAGCCAGTGTTTGTTCAATGTGGGAGGAAACCGTGTAACAGAAGATTTTTCTTTCAAGACTTTCTGAAGAGCCCTTTTCTGTCTGTGGGCCATTAGAGTACCTACATATTGGGTTCTTAGACTCTCACCTTTGAAGGGAGTGATGCCATTAATGAAATTATTCTTGATCTTACTCCATTTTTTCTCTCACTTGCAGTACGATTTATTGGAAAGAGCACTGGATCAGGAGTCAGAGGACCTGGGATATAATTCTCTGTAAACTTAAGCTAGAGCTGTGTCATCTGCAAAATGTCAAGAGTGATGGCTGCCTTTGCCTGTGTAAGGCGTGTTCAATGTTAATTTGGGTAATTATGAAAAAATATTTTGAAACTATAAATGGTTCATATATGAAAGATCATTATTATTGTTTTTAACATTTAAATCATGTTTTCTTTCTTCTGGACCAAAAATATTTAAGCATTTTTCTTTTTCTGCTAGGAAATGTTGGGTCAATTTTTCTCTTTATAAAGACTATTATTTTTTAAAGATTTTATTTATTTATTTGAGAGAGAATGAGATAGAGAGAGAGCATGAGAGGGTCAGAGGGAGAAGCAGACTCCCTGCTGCGCAGGGAGCCCGATGCGGGACTTGATCCTGGGACTCCAGGATCATGACCTGAGCCGAAGGCAGTCGCCCAACCAACTGAGCCACCCAGGTGTCCCTAAAAACTATTTCTTAAAAAAATTTAAATCTAACTGAACTTATGTTGTATGAAAAATAGACCATTATTTTAATTAAATAGGCCATTATTTATTTAGTCAGCACTGGTTGGCCCTTCCAAGGTCCCAGGTTCTGAAGCTCCTTTTCTTTTCAGGACGTTTTAAAAATTTGAGTATAGTTGACATACAATGTTATATGAGTTTCAGGTGTATAATATAGTGATTCAACAACTTTTTGTGTTACGCTATGCTCCCTACAAGTGTAGCTACCATCTGTCACCATACAATGCTACTATAATATCATCAACTATATTCTCTATGCCCTGCCTTTTATTCCTGTGACTTATTCATTTCATAACTGGAAGCCTGTATCTCCCACTCCCTGTCAACCATTTTGTACATTTCACCCCCACCCCACCCCAGCAACCATCAGTTTGTTCTCTGTATTTGTAGGACTGATTCTGCTTTTTGTTTGTTTTGTTTTTTAGACTCCACATTTAAGTGAAATCATAGTATTTGTCTCTGTCTGATTGATTTCACTTAGCATAATGCCCTCTAGATCCATCCATATTGTCACAAGTGGCAAGATCTCATCCTTTTTATGGCTGTGTAATATTACACACACACACACACACACACACACACACACACACACACAAAATGAAGCTTCTTTAAAAAAAAAAAGAATAAATAGCCTTAGAACTTTGACATAAAATAGTGACTACTCTACCTTAAAATCATCCAGAGAGGAGTCTCTTGGCAAGATATATAGAAGAAGTGTTAAAACATAGATATAAGACCTCAGGCCTACGCCTGAAAATCAAAACTAAGAGCAATGCCTTAAAGAGACCCCTGGCAATTCCTGGACACTGAAGCAAACCTCTGTGCTCCTGTTCCTGTCTCCCATCCCTCATACCTCCTTTGTATCCTAGAAGGCTTCCTAGGCTTCATAACAAGACAACCATGGAGAGAAGAAGGAAAGAGAGCAGGATCGGGGACAAGGATGGTGAATGAGGAATCAGAACTTGTAGAGTGGGTGTCCAACTTCATGCATGGTCTCAAGAGCTGATTCTAGGGAAGAAAGGGGGTAGGGCTTCCTTTGGGCATGGAATAAGGAGCGACTGATGCCTGAAGCCTTAAGACTTGGATGTACATAGATTATCATCCAAGTGAAAGGTCCCTGACAAAATAGCCAATCAGTCAAAATAATCGGTATGACTTGCTGAGTACCAGGCATTTTAAATAAGCACCTTATCAATAAAGTGGTGCCTCTGGCCCATCTACTGCCACTAATTCTCATAGCAAATCTATGAGGCACATACGGCTATTTTTATCCTCATTTTACATGTGAAAAAGTTGAGAACCAGAAAGTTTAAGTAGTTTTACCAGAGGCATACAACTAGTAAATGATGGGGGCAGGGATGGAAACCAAGCAGTCACACTCCTGAGTCCCTGCCCTTATTCTACTATTCTGCAGAAAAACTGGAATATCCACAAGATCTACAGGAAGGCATTCTTCTATGCACTTTGAGAGAATGACCCATAGGTGACAAGGTGGCATATAAAGGCATTAAGCTTTTCCTGGAATATTAAGCAAATATTTAATGGCATTAGTAGTAAATATAATATGAAGTTGAAAGAAGTATGTTTTATTAGATGGAGTGGGACCTCAGTCTAAGATTATCTAGAAATATGTCCAAGTAACTAAAAGGAAAGGGTTCTATATTTTAAATAATTCAGCAACTGATTAAGTAAATTGAGTTGCTCTGCCCTAGAATGTAGGCTACCATTAATCAATTATTTTTACTGATCCATTGACCTGTATCAGTGTCCCATCATTCCACTGTGTTCATCTGATCATGAATAAGACTGTTCTTGCCCTTGGAATTTCATAATCTGCTAGAGGCTGCATATTTTAAATAAACTACAATCCACACAGAAGTGCACTAAAGGTTGTGGCTGATTGAAGAATGAATAGGAATTTGTCAGATGGAAAAATGGGGCCAAGAGAGTGGTAAGAAGAGCTACTACCAAACTGTCTTAGCCCCTGACCTATCTAAGTGGCCCTCATCACCCAAACCCTACTATATAAGCAACAGAATATTGTTAAGCTTTTGCTTAAAGTCTCATGGCATCAGTTTCCAACAGAAATAAACAATCTATAGAACAATAACAAAAATAAACATTTAAAGCTTTACCTTAAAAAAGACCTCTTCTAGATCTTGGAATTCCATTTTAAGAGATCAACTTGGCTGTCCTTGGTAGCTTCTTTAGATATTTTTAGGAACATGATAGGATAAAATTAATTGGGAACATAATTACTGGTGAGTCTTATTTCACTACCAAATAACATACCTTTTCTAAACATGTTCATTACTGTATGAATGCACTGTCGCCTTTCATTCCTGAATCCTCCAGATAAATCTCTGGCCATCCCCTCCCAACCCCCCACCATTCTATGATTTCTCACCCACAGAGTCAGTAATGCTCTAAAGGGGGCAACATTAATACAGAAGAAGAGAGTATCACCAGAGCTGACAAGGATTTGAAGGAGTAATTTGGAACTAGCAGAAACTCCAACCATTCTTTCCAAAAACACTAATGTCCATTTCTTACTGCAAAGTGCTGCCAAGGGTAAAAAGAAACAAATGTTTGATATTAGTCCCTGAAGCTTTGCATCTTTTTAAGGATAATACAGAAAATAAACATTTAGGAACCACATGAAAGAGCAAGGTGAAATGGCAAGGTATAGTGTTTTGGAGAACACTTATGGGCTGAATTGTGTCTCCCCTAATTCATTATGTTGAAGCCCTAACCCCCGATATCTCAGAATGCAACTGTATTTGGAGATAGTGCCTTTAAAGAGGTAATTAAGGTAAAAGAAGGTTGTTAGGGTGGGCCCCAATCCAGTATGATTAGGTGTCCTTAAGAAAAGGAGATTAAAACACAGACATACACATAGTGGGAAGACCGTATGAAGACACAATGAGAAGGTAGCCATCTGCAAGCCAATGAGAGAGGCTTCAGAATGAAATCAACTCTTCTGACACTAAGCTCTTGGACTTCCAGCTTCCAGAGCTGTGAGAAAATAAATTTCTGTTGTTTAAGCCACTCAGTCTGTAGTATTTGTTAGAACAGCCCTAGCAAACTCATACAAGTGCAAAATGAGTGCTCTTGTCAAGAAGCGTTCCTTATTGTTAGAAAAGAGATAATTGTAAGCCTGAGTGGTCTGGAAAAGCTCATATAGGAGGTCGGCCTTGTACTAGTCCTTGAAGAATAAGCTGGACTGGGAGAGTTCAGAAGGAAAAGAGAGCCTGATTGAGCCTCAGTGATATGTTGATGGGTTAGTGGGTCAGCAAAAAGCCTGGAATAGTTTACACGGGGAGTCAGGAAAAAAGATTAGGTGGATGGATTAAAGGTTAATAGAGGTCTGCACATAGTTCTCAAAAGGAAATGTTAAAAGTTTATCAACTTACAGCCATATATTCTTTCCTCCTTCTTCCTTTCTTTCTATGGAAGTCAACTTTTGCCATTCTCTAGATGAACATAATACAGCAATGTCAGCCTGGCTTTCTCTGGGATATACATCAAACAGGACATTTTCCCATAATAATCAATATGATTTACTTCCCAAGTGCTTTCAAAGTCAGCATTTTATCATAATACCCAGCTGCAGTTATTTCTACAGCTTAAATTTCAAGAGGCAGTCTGGGCCCTTTATGAAATAAACTGATCGTAAATAATCTAACTGAAGAAAGAAAATTAGACACCTTAAAAAAACAGAAAGCTCCCTAATCGGTCTTTTCTTGTTAAACCCTAAACATGAAGCCCAGGAGACAGGTAAGGTATTTTAGGTAAAAAACGTTAAAGTTATTAGCACTCCAGTATCTGAGCTTGCTCTGCCATGCCTTTGACTTACCCTGTTTCTTTTCTTCCCTACAATTTGTACATTTTTATTATATTCCTTCTCTGAGCACGACGTGTTCCTTATGTGAATTAAAAAGAAAGCAAAAAAGAAAAACGCCTGCAATCTTTTAATTCAGAGATTGTGAGAATGGCTACAAAACTTATGACAACCACGCTTGTCATCTGTGTTCCTTACCTGTCCCAAGTCTTTAAAAAATAGCATCTCATTCTCATAATAGTCTTCAGAAATTGGTAGTGTTTTCCCCCTTACAGGTACATGTAATCCGGTTTTCAGGGATGGCGTTTCTCCTTAAAATCCAAATGACAATAAACACAGTGATGATGTTATAGGCAGTTAACAGGCCATTCCACTGCCAGCCAGGGCACCTTTCAAATGTAATTCCTGTGAATTTTGAAGACTGTGTATGTGGTGCAGAAACCCAGCCTTCTGACTACCTTTCTTGTCAACACTATCACTGCAAAACACAGTTCAGGACTCTGCTTGCCCCCACAGATCTTATTTGTCAGCTGCCATGGCTTGTACAGTAGTGTTCCAAGCAGGGCGAGCATGTTTCTTTTTCTACTCCCCAAACCCTCTGATTTAGATTAATTCAATTTTCATTGCTTCTCCTGTTGTTGTTGTTTTATGATGTTTATTTGTCCAGTAGTTACCCTCATATTTTCTAACGTATATTTTATGTTATTTTCCCATTAGTAGCTGAAATTAGTGTCAAAAAAAATCAAGGAAAACTCTAACATGTTTACATTAAAATCATCTGGAATTTTAGTTGCAGATTATTGATTTTAACATTGTGTATTAGCAATTATTTAGACATTACTGTACATTTACTGTTTTTTTTTAAACTTACCGTTCCCCCCACTTTTCAAATGTCCATCTTCTTTTTCCTTAAACTTAATTCATGTATTTTGCTATGAATGATTTTTTGAAATGATGTTTTAGAAAATACCTACTTATGGTAAACTTTCCAAATTCTTTCATGTCCCCAAATGTCTTTATCTATCCTCTTAGTTGATGGATTATGTGGCAGATTGTATTTTCCCAAAAATAACCACAGTAAGATTTCTAGTCCTAGAATTCTAGTTCAGAATTTTTCCATTCCCATCAAGACACAGAACCTACTACATCAAACTAAAAAGCTTCTGCACAGTAAAGGAAACAACCAAAAAAGAAAAAAGAAAGAAAAAAAAGGCAATCCACTAAATGGGAGAAGATATTTGCAAATGATATATCCTATAAGGAGTTAATACCCAAAATATATGAAGAACTCATACAACTTAACACCAAAAAACAATCTGATTTAAAAATGGGCAGAGGACCTGAATAGACATTTTCCCAAAGACATACAGATAGTCGCCAGAGATGAAAAGATGCTCAACATCATTCATCATCAGGGAAAATGCAAATCAAAACCACAATGAGCTATCATCTCACACCAGTTAGAATAGCTAGTATTAAAAAGACAAGAAATAACAATTGTTGGTGAGGATGTGGAGAAAGGGAACCCTCATGTGCTGTTGGTAGGAATGGAAATTGGTGTAGCCTATGGAAAACAATATGGAGGTTCTTCAAAAAATTAAAAATAGAAATACCATATAACCTAGTAATTCCCCAACTAGCTAGTTACCCAAAGAAAATGAAAACACCAATTCAAAAAGATATAGGTTCATGTTTTTTTTTTTTTTTAAAGTGGATTTTTTTTTTTTTTAAGATTTTATTTATTTGCGAGAGAGACAATGAGAGACAGAGAGCATGAGAGGGAGGAGGGTCAGAGGGAGAAGCAGACTCCCCGCTGAGCAGGGAGCCCGATGTGGGACTCGATCCCGGGACTCCAGGATCATGACCTGAGCTGAAGGCAGTCGCTTAACCAACTGAGCCACCCAGGCGCCCTAGGTTCATGTTTTATTGCTGCATTATTTACAATAGTGAAGATCTGGAAGCAGCCCACGTCCATTGATATAGATGAAGTGAAGGGATAAAGAAGATGTGGTATACATATACAAAGGAATGTTATCCATAAAAAGAATGAGATCTTGCCATTTGCAACAACACGAATTGAACTAGAGGGCATTATGGTAAGTGCAGTAAGTCAGACAGAGAAAGAAATTCCATGATTTCACTTATATGTGGAATCTAAAAAACAAAACAAAACAAACAAATAAAAATAGACTCATAAATACTGAGAAAAAGGAACTGGTGATTACCAGGTGTAAGGGAGGGAAAGGTGAAGCGAAGTTAAAGAAAAAAAAAAAAAAAAAAAGAGAGAGAGACAGTCTGTTTTCCTTCCTCTGACCAAGATTTTGCAACTGTTCTGACAAATTGCAGCAAAAGTAGTGATACCATCTCTCTCTCACACACACTCTCTCAACTTGATCCTGAGAACCTAACCACCATGTTGTGAGGAAATCCAAACTAGGCTGTGTGGAGAGACCATTTGGAGAGGCTCAGGTGGAGATGAACTGAGGCCCCCAGCCTATAGCCAGCATCAATCTCCAGACATGTGAGTAAAGAACCTTCAGAAGTTTCCACCTCCTAGCCTGTGTGTCTTCCAGCTGAACCCACAAACACTGTGGAACAAAGACAAGCCATTCTAGCTTTGTCCTCTCTAAAAAGCTGACCTAAATTCCTGTTGTATTTTACCATCTGAGTTTTGGTGTCATTTGTTACAAGGCCATAGTAACCAGAATACATTTTTTAGCCAGCAAAGAAAAAATGCAAGCTCTTTTATATCTTTTTACAAGGGCATGAATCCCATTCATGAGGGCTCCACCTCATAACCTAATCACCTCTCAAAGGCTCCACCTCTTAATACCATCACCTTGGGGATTTGGATTTCAATACATGAATTTCTGGGGGACACAAATACTGTCAATATCAGAGTCCATAAAGAAACTTTCTAAGGTGATGAAAGTTTGACTCCTTTTATTAATTCTATTTTCCAGAAACTTGGACCAATTGCTACATATACTTCAGTTTTAGAAAACATAAACCTTTCAGCTTTTCGGGGCGCCTGGGTGGCTCAGTCGTTAAGCGTCTGCCTTCAGCTCAGGTCATGATCTCAGGGTCCTGGGATCGAGCCCCACATCGGGCTCCCTGCTCGGCGGGAAGCCTGCTTCTCCCTCTCCCACTCCCCTTGCTTGTGTTCCCTCTCTCACTGTGCCTCTCTCTGTCAAATAAATAAATAAAATCTTAAAAAAAAAAAAAACAAAACCTTTCAGCTTTTCAAAGTGACCCATTTCTTATGGAGTGAACCTCGCTATGATGTGCTAAATTCTGACTTGGATTCTTCTCAATTCAGCTTCATCTTTTTTCATGATTATTGTTAACATGTTGCACAGTCAGACATTAGGATGCCTGTTTTGTGTTGTGATTTTTAACCTTTCCTCCCTGATTTTCTTGGCATTTTAGTTAGAAGCTAAAGAAAAAATGATTTGAAAATGTTAGGTGGATGCCATTTTGAACCAGAACTTTCAATTACATTAAGAAAGCAGCTGATTGCAATGATAGATTTTAATCTATGATGGTTTTATTGGAATTATTTGGAGAGATGGGAAGACATGTGGATAAAATGTAAAAATAGTGATTTTTATCATATTTGGATGCTGAATCTTTAGAGGCACAAAGATAGATATTCGAATTTCCTGATAAGAATTTCAAGGGTAGAAAAGCCCAGGGTGATGGATAAGAAAATGTTGGACTGAGTTATTGAGTTTGGAGAAGAACATACCTGATTAGAATGGTAATAAAGTTCTTTGGAAAAAATTGAAGTCTAGGCAGACAATAAGGTTTATATGCTGTGGCTTCAGGTGCTAATGAATAAGATGTTATGACAAGCAGATTTCAGCCTTTGACACCTAATTGCACTTTTTCACAAAGGTAAAAAATGTGTGCTGTTATGGTTAATTTTATGTGTCAACCTCATTAGATCGTGGTACCCAGATGTGTAGTCAATCATTATTCTAGCTCTTTGTATGAAAGTATTTTTAAAATAAGATTAACACTTAAATCAGTAGACCTAATAGAGCTGATTAGCCATCATAATGTGGGATAAGCCTTATCTGATATGGGGAAGGCTTTAATAAAAAATTGACTGCCCCAAGAAGAGAGAATTCTGCCAGCAGACTGCCTTTGGACTTGAACTGCAGATAAACTCTTCCCTGGGTCTGTAGGTTATTGGCCTATCCTTCAGATTTTGGACTTGCCAGCCTCCTTGATTGCATGAGCCAATTCTTCAAGATCAATCATTCTCTCTCTCTCATTGCATTAGGGTTCTTCAGAGAAACTGAAGAGAAGCTCTGAAGAACTCTGACTTATACAGTAGGTGGGGAAGGGGGTAATATATTGATTTTAAGAACTTGGCTCATGTGATTATGGAAGGTGGCAAGCCCCAAATCTGCAGGGTGAGCAGGCAGGCTGGAAACCAGGGCAGAGCTGATTTGCAGTTCAAGTCCCAAAGGTTTCTGAGGTAAAGCTGAAGAATTCCTTCTTCTTCAGGAAACCTCAGTCTTTGTTTTTAAAGGCCTTCAACTGATTGGATGAAGCCCACCCATGTTATGGAGGGTCATATGCTTTCTTCAAAGTCTACTGCTTTGACTGTTAATCTCATGCAAACATGATGCTTTCACAGAAACATCCAGGCACCTTGGCCCACTCAAGTTGATACATAATTAATCATCATACACACCCTATTTCTCTGTAGACCCTTGTCTAATACACCGACAGCTTTCTTCCTGGCACTGTGCATGAGAGGTTGAATAATAAAATCATCCATCAAGATGTAGTTTATTAATTTAGAGTAAATATAATTAATATAAAATTATGGGGGCAGAGGATTAAGTATATTCTCTTTTTCTTTTTATATTTAAAGACACTAGGCATGGAAGCTCCAATTCTGTCTGCACCATTACCTGTACTCACATCATGGACTATTTATGGACTATTTAACATTTGCCATGCACTGGGGTTACAGCAGAGAACAATGCAACCCCTGCTTCATGGAGCTTACATTCTTACTTCTGTTGTGGTTTTACCCATTAAAACAGATATCTGTTCTTTCAAATGTGATATGATTTATAATAGTATTTCAACCTCTTTGAAAAAATATCATTCTTTCAAAGAACTCTTGCACTACTCAGCATAGGAAAAAAGCTGTTAGTTGACTAACTGACCATTTATCAGAGTGGATTGCCTTATCTGTCTTTTGGAAAATCTGTGGATTGTAGTCAGGAGACAAAATACTTCTTTTGCTTCCTGAGGACTGAAAGGTTTCTATATATTAACCTTGAATAAGTCATATTACTTTTCTAAACATAGTTCAGTGACATGTCCCTCAAAATGTTTGCAACAGCAAATATATGGCTCTCATAGGGAGAGTGATTGCTCATGGAAATAGAGATGTGCCAAAGAGATATCCTTGCTCTCAGTACTTAAGAGTGCAAAAATATAGTTCTTTATTAAATAAGAACTCTCTTCCTTTCCATGTTTGATGCTTCTTGTTCTATGTCTTTTTCTCCTTGGATGAATTCTGAGATAAACTACATTTCTAAATATGTAAAAATGAATAAGGTGGTGCCCTGTTTTAGAGATGAAAGCCTCTCACTTTAAATCAAAAGCTAGAAATGACTAAGCTTAGTGAGGAAGATGTGTCAAAGCTGAGACAGGCAGAAAGTTAGGCCTCTTGTGCTAAATAGCCAATCTTTGATTTTTGTTATATATTCTCTCTGCTGTTTAATTGTATTCTAGAGTACAAACATACAGCATATATAATATTAAATATAATTAAACACATAATTATTTGCTCCTTTGAATGGAAGCACCCAGGAAAAGAATAGCTGACTTAAATAGTAAGAGTATTTTTAACTTAAATAAACTGCCTAAACTGTTTTCCAAAATTATCGTATTATTTTACATCCCACTTGGCTTAACATAAGTCACAGAGATTTTTCTTACATTTTCTTCCAAAGGTTATAATTTTAGGTGTTATATTTAGATCTATTATCCGTTTGAGCTACATTTTGGATATGGCACAAAATTAGGACTATATAAATTTTAGATTTGGCTTGATTTATTTTCTACAAAAAAAAAAAAATCCTACTGGGATTTTGATTGGATTTGCAATTCAATTTATAGATCAACTTGAGAACTAGAAGTTTAACAATATTGAGTCTTCTATTCATAACATAGTACTTCTCTTCATTTATTTATTTCTACTTTATTTTCTATCAAAAATGTTTTATAATGGTGGAGCTAAGGGAGGATGGCAGAGTGGGAGTATCCTGAGCTTACCTTGTCCCACAGACACATGGAGGCAAGAGCTATATCTATACAACTAATTCTGAAAAAGATATAAAGACTGGCAGAATAGACCTTCCACAGCTAATCATAGATTAGGCCACATTGAAAGGGATAAGAGTGGCCAAGGTAGTTGGGAACCAAAACCCCAGAGTGACTAACCAAAAATGAGAGGGATACCAAAGCAAGAGGATCAGAGCCCACACTACATACTCCTAACACTGCACCTGTACCAGAAGAGTCTTGATCATGTCTGGCTTTGAAAAACAGTGAGATTTAGCTCTGGGAGAGCCACAGGGTGATAGGAAATTGAGTGCCCAACCTTAAAAAGCCAGATACTAAATAACTCAGCCTGAGACCCAGCACAGAAGAAGTGGTCTGAAAGCACCTGGTGTATATGTGAAGGAGATTTATTGACTAATCCTATAACATGTGCTGGAGGGGCAAGGATCTGTAAATTTCTCTGGGAACAAAAGAGCTGACAGGCACAATTTCTTTTTCTCTCCCCCTGCCTAGATGGCTGAAAGCTTGGTGGAGTGGGCACTAAGACACTCCATCTACCTTGCTAGCATTGCATGCTCTGTCCTGGCATTTCCCTATGGACCCACTCCACTCAACCTGCACACCTGGACAGGTGTCCCTCCAAAGTGGTTCCTGCCCCACCACATCTGGTAAGGATCCCTGGCTGGGACCACTCCAAAGTATCTCCTGTGTGTGGGAGGTGGGGAAGGCAAACCCTCACACCAGCATGCCAGCAATTCCTGCAGCAGGGCTTCTTGGCTAGCTGCACAGGAAGCAAGCCCTGCCCTCCCATGCTCTGCAGCTGTGGCAGAGAGGTAAACTGCAGTCAGCTAGGCTGATTATTGGTTCTGCCTACCAATGAGCTTCAGCAGCCACAGCCAGGCCTCTCAACAGTGTTGGGAGAAAACCCTGCCCAGTGTGTCCACAGCAGATGAAGCGGGTCATTGTAGTAGCTGGGCTGAAGGCAATCATGGCTCAACCACAACAGGAGGTGCATGCTGCTCACAAGGGGGACACACCGGGGGTGGCTGGTTCTGGTGACCAGGGGAGATCACACTGCGGGGCACCACAGGACCTCTTCTACACAAGGCCACTAGTTTTAACAGCAGGAAATGTAGCTGACCTATCTAATACATAGAAATAAACAGAGAGAGAAAATAAGGAGACAAAGGAATATGTCCCAAATGAAAGAGCAAGACAAAATCACAGTGAAAGAGCTAAATGAAATGGACATAAGCAATATGCCTAATACAGAATTCAAAGTAATGATCATGGGCTTGAGAAAAGAGTGGATGGACTCAGTGAGAACTTCAACAGAGAGACAGAAAATATAAAAAAAGAACTAGAGTTGAGGAATTGAAAAACTGAAATGAAAAACACACTAGAGGAAATCAATAGCAGACTAGAGGATAAAGAAGAATGAATCAGCAATCTGGAACACAGGGTAATGGAAAGCAATCAAGCTGAATAGCTAAACAAACAAATAAATAAAAATAGAGAAGAGGTTAAAGAAACTGTGACATCAGCAAGCATAATATTCAATTTACAGGGGTCTCAAGAAGAGGACAGAAAGAAGGGGGCAGAAAAGTTATTTGAAGAAACAATAGCTGAAAAATTCCCTAACATGGGGAAGGCAACAGACAGCCAAGTTCAGAAAACGCAGAGAATTCCCTAACAAGATGAATACAAAGAGGTCCACACCAAGACATATAATAATTAAAATGGCAGAAAGTCATGATAAGAATATAATTTTAAAAGCAGCAAAGAAAAAGAAAACAGTTACCTAAGGGGGAAACCTCATAAGACTATCAGCTGATTTTTCAGCAGAAACTGCAAACCATAAGGGAGTGGTATGATATATTCAAAATGCTGAAAGGAAAACCTTCAAATAACAATACACTCTACCTGGCAAGATTCTCACTCATAATAGAAGGGGATGTAAAGAAATTTTCAAACAAAAGTTAAAGGAGTTCATTACCCCTAAACCACCCTTACAATAAATTTTAAATTCTTTACATGCAAAGAAAAAGACCAAAAGTATGAAAGGAAAAAATTTCCCAGGTAAAAGCAAACATATAGCAAAGGTAGTAGATTATTTACTTATAAAGTCAGTATGGAGGTTAAAACACAAAAAGAGTAAAATCTATTACATCTATAAAAATTAGTCAAGGGATACAGAAAATAAAAAGATTTAAAACATGAAATCATGTCATTAAAATGTGGAGGGGGGAGTAAAAATTTAGTACTTTCAGACTGTGTTTGAACTTAAGCAACCATCAACTTAATATAGACTACTATACACATAAGATGTTATATACAAACCCAATGGTGACCACAAATCAAAAATCTATAATAGATATACAAAGGAATGCAATCATAACACTAAAGAAAAACATCAAACCATAAGGAATAAGAGCAAGAGAACAAGAAAGGAACAGAGAAGAACTACAAAACAACCATAAAACAACTAACTAAATGGCAATAAGCACATACCTCTATCAACAATTACTTTAAATGTGAATGAACTAAATGCTCCAATCAAAAGTCATAGGGTGATGAACTAGGTTAAAACACACACACAAGACCCACTGATATGCTGCCTACAAGATACTCAATTCAGACCTAAAAACACAGACTGAAACTGAAGAGTTGGAAAAATGTTTACCATGCAAAAGGAGGTGAAAAAAAAAGCTGGGGTAGCAATACTTTTATTACACAAAATGGACTTTAAAACAAAGTCTGTAGCAAGAGACAAAGAAGGGTACCATATAATGATAAAGGGAACAATCCAACAAGAAGATATGACAGCTTTAAGTATCTATGCACCCAACATAAGAGCACCTAAATACATTGAACAAATATTAACAGATAAAGGAATAATAAAGGGAGAAACTGACAGTAATACAATAGTAGGGGACTTTAACACCCCATTTCCGAAAGGACAACTTCCAAATTCATTCTACAAGGTCAGCATTACCCTGATACCAAAACCAGATAAAGATTACCAAAAGGAAAACTACAGGCCAACATCTTTGATGAATATAAATTCAAAAATTATCCACAAATTATTAGCAAACTGAATTCAATACATTAAAAGTATCATTTACCACAATCAAGTTGTATTTATTTCAGGGATACAAGGAGGATTCAGTATTTGCACATCAATTGATGTGATATACCACATTAATAAGAGGAAGGATAAAAACCATATGATTGATCATCTCAATAGATGTAGAAAAAGCATTTGACAAAATTCAACATTTGTTCATAAGAACGCTCAAAAAGTAGATGTAGAGGGAACATACCTCAACCTAACAAAGATCATATATGAAAAACGTACAGCTAACAAGATGCTCAATGGTGAAAAAAAGTTTTTCCTCTAAGATCAGTTATAAGATAAGGAGTCCTCTTTCACCACTTTCATTCCACTTGGTAATGCAAATCCTAGCTGTAGGAATTAGACAACACAAAGAAATAAAATGCATCCAAATTGGTAAGGAAGAAGTAAAACTGTCACTACTTGCAGATAACCTGATACTATATATAGAAAATCGTAAAGACTCCACCAAAAAAACTATTAAAACTAATAAATGAATTCAGTAAAGTCATAGGATACAAAATTAATATACAGAAATCTGTATTTCTGTTAATATTAATTAATAAAAGAGCAAAAAGATTTATTAAGAGAATAATCTCATTTACAATTGCACCAAAAAGAATAAAATACCTAGGAATAAATTTAAACAAGGACGTGAAAAATACTCTGAAAAATAGGGCATTGATGAAAAAAAATGAAGATGACATAAACAAATAGAAAGATATACCACGCTCAGAGAAGAATTAATATCATTAAAATGTCTCCACTGGTCAAAGATATCCACAGATTTAATGCAATCCTTATCAAAAGGCCAACAGCATTTTTCACAGGAGTAGAACAAATAATCCTAAAATTTGCATGGAACCACAAAAGACCTTGAATGACCAAAAGAGTCTTGAGAAAGAACAGCAAAGTTGGAGGTATCAGAATCCCACATTTCAGGATTACTAGGAAGTTACAGTAATCAAAACAGTATGGTACTGGCACAAAAACAGACATATATATCAAATGAACAGGATAGAGAGTCCAGAAATAAGTCCACATTTATATATGATTAATCTACAACAAAGGAGGCAAGAATATGCAATTGGGAAAAGAGAGTCTCTTCAACAAGTGGTACAGGGAAAACAGGACAGCTACATGTAAAAGAATAAAACTGGACCACTTTCTTACACCACGCACAAAATAAACTCAAAATGGGTTAAAGAGCTAAATGTGAAACCTGAAATCCTAAAACTCCTAAAAGAAATGAAGGGCAGTAATCTCTTAGGCATTGATCTTAGAACATATTTGTGGATGTGTCTTCTCAATCAAGAGAAACAATTAAAAAAAAAATAAACTATTGACTCTACACCAAAATAACAGAAGGCAACCTATGGAATGGGAGAAGATATTTGCAAGTGGTATATCCAATAAGGGATTAAATATCCAAAATATAAAAAGAACTTACACAACTCAACACCAAAGGAACAATCTGATTAAAAATGGGCAGAGGACCTGAACAGACATTTTTCCAAGGAAGACATGCAAATGGCCAACACACATATGAGAAGACACTCAACATCACTCATCACCAGGGAAATGCAAATCAAAACCACAATGAGATATCACTTCATACCTGTCAGAATGGCTAATATAAAAAAGACAAGAAATAACAAGTGTTGGTGGGGATGTGGAGAAAGGGGAACCCTCATGCAGTGTTAGTAGGAATGTAAACTGGTAGAACCCTTGTGGAAAACAGTATAGAAGTTTTGCAAAAAATTAAAAGAAAAATACCATATGAACTAGTAATTTCACTACTGGGTACTTACCCAAAAAAACCAAAACCACTAATTTGAAAAGATATATACAATGTTTATTGTAGCATTATTTACAGTAGCCAAGGTATGGAAGCAACCTGTGTCCATCAATAGATAAATGGATAAAAAAAGAAATGTTATATATAAATACAACAGAATATTATTCATCCATAAAATAGAATAAGATCTTGTCATGTGCAGCAACATGGATGGACCTAAAAGGTATTATGCTAAGTGAAATAAGTCAGAGAAAGATAAAAACCATATGATTTCACTTCTATGTGGAATCTAAAAAACAAAAACAAAGAACAAATAAACAGACTCTTAAATACAGAGAACAAACTGGTGGTTTCCAGAGGGGAAGTAGGTGGGGTGATAGGTGATACAGATAAAGGGTATTAAGAGTTACTCCAGTTATAAAATGAGTAAGTTACAGAGATAAAAAATACAGCATAGGGAATATAGTTAATAACATTGTAATAATTTTATATGATGATAGATGGTGACTACACTTATCATGGTGACACTGAATAATGTATAGAGTTGTTGAATTGACAAGTAGTACACTTGTAACTAATATAACATTGTATATCAACTATACTTCAATAATAATAAAAAACATTTTATACCTTTAATGTAAATTTTGCACATATTTTGTTAGGTTTATACATTCACTCATTTTTAGTACAGATGGTATTTTTTAAATTTGGATTTTCCAATTATTCACTGTCAGAAAGACATTTGATTTATATTGATCTTGATTGTGCAACCTTACTAAACTCCCTTATTTCAATAGCATTTAAAAAATTATTTGGAATATTAATGTAAACAATCATAACAAACATAGGTGTTTTTTTTTTCCAAATCTGTGTGTCTTTTCTTTTCTTTTTTTTTTTTTCCTCTCTCTTGCCCTTTTTGCTGTTTAGGACTTTAAATACAGCATGAAATAGAAGTGAGAGAGTTGACCTTCCTGTCCTGTTCCTGTTCTTGGAGAAGCATTCAGGCTTTCATCATTAAAGAGAAAACTGAAAGCTCTTCATGAATGACTTTTTATCAAGTTGATAGAGTTCCCTTCCATTCTAATTTGCTGATAGTTTTCATTATAAATGGATATGAATTATGTCACATGATTTCTGCTCATCTATTTAGATCATGCAATTTATCTTTTCTTAGTATGATATGCCAAACTACATTGATCACTTAAAGGTTGAACCAATCTTACAGTCCTAGAATAAACCATAGTTGGCAATAAAATGTTATCTTTGATTTGTACAGGTATGTCTGTACATAGCAGTGCTTTGTCTTTTTTTAAAAAAAGCCTTTTCTTTAATCTTATTTGTCCTGAAAATACAAAGCAACTTTAGAAGTGAGTTGTCCAAATCACCACCCACTGAGAGCCCAGAGCCCCTCTGGGGACCCTGAGCACACACTGTCTGTGAATCCTGTAGACACTCTTTTTGTTCTGGACACCATGCTCCTGTTCAATCAATTTTCAACTCCATGCTCTCTCTGTTCACTCAATCCAGCTTAAGCTAACTTTCCTGCAGGGAGGCAGTGATGAAAACAGAATTTCTCTTTAGTCTGAGGTGTAGGAAGGTTGTTTATGGTTTTGGCAAAAATTAACGCTTTGTGTCTCATTTGCTTTCTTTGTAGTTGGCCCCACACCCCCACTTGCTAAAAGGTCTTGAGCAGTTTCCTGACTTTCCTTGTATTCTTTATTTCATTTGAAAAGGGGAGAGATGCAAAATTAATATATCACTGTACTCTTTTATTCTATTTTAGAGTAGAAAACTGGCGGGAAATCAAAGAAATCCTGATTTTTTGCTTTTACTTAGAAAGCATGTGAATCTTTGCTTTCCTCACCTCCCATAACTCCCTGGAGGGCTCCCCTGGCCATTTCCACTTTGCATGTAGGTCCCAGGCTACCTCGGTGAACCATGCCCATGCTGGATTTTAGCAGGTTGGCAGAAATCCCGGTTGCAGGACAGGGACTGGAGTCCTGCTGTTCCCACTGTGGGGTGTGATAGACAAAAGGGCCAGTGCACATGGGCCCCCTGCTGGTCATGCTGCTCACCTCCCCTGTGAAGGTGGCCATTGATCGGCAAGGCTGAAGGGTTCAAAATGTGACTGTGTCTATATAATACTGCTTCCTGGTGACTTGTCTCTACATGACGTGCATTCAAAGCATTGGCAATGTGACTCCAAAAGCCTGGAGGAATCATGGAGAGCAGCATGTGGTTCTCACAGAGGAACACAGAAAACCCTTCATAACAGCCTCCATAAATCGCTTTCCCTTCCCTCGAGACTTCCTGCTCAAGAAAGTTGTCACAATTCTGTCACTCGCTTCTTTCGTCCCTCTCTGACAATGCTATTTTTCAAACAGGGGTAACACGATGTTTTAACTCCAAAGGTAAGTCACTTCCTCAGATGGATGCTTTCCAGGGGTTCAGCATAGCCTTAGAGCTGGCAGGAGAGCCACGAAACCACTCTGGGAAGTGACAATAACCTTGGCTCATGTTAGAATCCTGCTCAGGCTTGGCTCAGCGTGCAGCACCTGGGAGACACAATTCTGCAAAGAGGAAGAGGTTTTAAGGAAGTCCACAGCTACCCTTTGTTCCCTCCCATTATCTCTCTCGACCCTACTTCTCCCACATTCACCTCCTGCCTGCTCTGCCTCCCTCAGTCTTTTTGGAAACTTTCTTGCTGGCTGGCTGATTTGTCAGTCAGTTGGGAAGATTGTTTATTGAATCCCTGATGTTATTAAAGTCACTGTCAAGAGATCAAAGAGTGATAATAGGGATAATTATAATATCATATTACAGAGGGTGGTGCTTAGCTTTCTGCAAAATATAGAAGGAATGTGTACAGGAGTGTGTTCTTGTCAGGTCCTCTGAGTCCTCCTGTGACTTGATGGAGTAATACTGGCTCAGTGTCAGCTAGTGAGGGAAGGGCCACTCGGGGGCCTGTGGGGTGCTTACTATGTCTCTGCTCTCCTCCCTCATCCTGTTGCCTTTCTTTGCCACTCCCAATGAAGGAACAGGATTGCGTGGACCTGCAGAGGAAGCAGCTGCTCAGAGCTTTAACCTAACCCTAAGGGTGACCTAAGGCTGCTCTCCATTGTGTGTGCTCTCTTTAAAATCCTTGGCTTTCTTTTGAAAATCTTTTAGCCCCTGGTGGAAACAAATTTCTCAGCTCAAGATGGAGCTGCTCCTGCCGGGCAGGGTGACATGTTAGCAAACTGAACTTTTGTGTTTCTGTAAATACTCCACCAGAAACATTATATCTGGCCAGCCAATTCCTAAACTCCAAGCCAATGCTGAGATCTATACTTACTACCTTGTCCCTGATCTTTCTGAATAAGGTCAGATATGCAACCCCAGCCAATCATGCCCTGTTTCTTCATTGTCATTTCTAAAGCTCTATAAAAGCTGCTCTTGGCCAAAATCCCTCAGAAAGTGTGCTCTCTTTCCACGGATTGTGTTCCCTTGGAATAAAAGACATCAGAACTCGGGGGCCTGGGTGGCTCAGCTGGTTAAGCGTCCAACTCTTGATTTCGGCTCAGGTCATGAGATCAAGCCCCATGTCGGGTTCTGCACTCAGCGAGCAGTCTGCTTATCCCTCTCCCTCTGCTCCTGCCCCCACCCTCTCTCTCTCAAATAAACACATAAATAAAATCCTTAAAGAGAAGATATCAAAACTCATTACTGAACTGTTTTTTCTCATTTGACACCCTACAGCTGAGGACTTGCCTGCAGTGGTCCTTCCCAACCATCTTTGACATCTCTACTCTCTCTTAGACTAGATGCAGCTATTATGTGGCTTTTACTGGTGCATTGGGGTCTACTGGGTTCCAGGAACTCTGAAGTGTTGCAGGCTTACAGTGCAACGCTTCCCTGCCTTCCCTCAGTCTTTCTTACCAAGAGAACCATGTCTATGAAAAAATTAGCAGGATGAGAATTTCAGAATAATCCATTTATTTTTGAGCTAGCACCTAATAACTCCCAAACCTCTTTAATAAAAGTCTGGATTAGAATACCCTGCATGGGGCAAAAACCACCTTGAGAAAGAACAAATCTGGAGGCATCACACTTCCTGATTTCAAACCATCAAACCCTGTTACAAAGCTACAGTATAAAACAGTGTGGTATCAGCATAAAAACAGAGAGCTCAGTGGAACCTAGAAATAAACCGACACTTATATGATCAATTAATGTATGACCAAAGAGTCAAGAACATACAATGGGAGAGCCCAGTCTCTTCAACAAATGGTGCTCGAAAACTGGACAGCCACATGCAAAAGAATGAACCTGGATCACTTTCTCACACCATACATAAAAATAAACTCAAAATGGATTAGGATACCCAGCACGGGCCTGGAGGCTAAAATAGCACCTCCTATTCCCGTGAGCACCAGAAAAAGGAGAGGAAATAGAAATGAGAATGAACAGGAAACAGGTCTGTCCTCCCAGTTCAGGCATAGAAATTGTGGAAAAGAAAGAGTTATAGATAAGGATAAATAGTCCTGCTCCCAAGAAGCCTGTCAGGCTTTGCTTTTGCTTAGTGTAAGGTGGGAAGTAAAAGTATGAGTATAAAAAATAGAGGAGTTGAAATTTTGGTTTCTCAAACCTAGTAATCAAGAGACTTTCTGGGCTGCTTTCCTTTCTTTCCTTTTTTCTTTCTTTCCCTCTTTCTTCGGATACTCTTCCTTTGGCCCAATTTTCTCAGGTAGACCTGTGAATGTGCCCTTTTTACCTCCAGTAGTAAAATATCAATTTGTCCTAACTCTTTCCCTCTCTCTACTCTAGATCTTGGGGGAGCCTCCAAATTTTAAACAGTACTCTAATGCTACAGACAAAATGTCCACCATGGCTTAATAAGCCAGGCCATTTTTAGGACTCAAGCAGGATATCAGAATTCTGTCAGGTGAAAGAGAATTATAATTCAATTAAGTAGAAGATAAAGGTTCTGCTATTATCAAAGAATATTTAGTTCTGTTTGGTTTAAAGGTGTTCTTTAGGTTTGGCACAGAATACTGATAAATAGTGATGTTAATTGTTCTTGAAGTGAATTAAGACAACTTTGCTTCTGGTGGTGTCTATGTAGGAGTGGGTTCATAGTAGCATCAAACTATCATTTGAGCTTCAGAAAATCATTGAAAGCCACTTTCAGAAAATTTGTAAAATCCAAAATACATCTCAAAATGTATGTTTTAAAATAAATAATAAAGCATTTTATTTTATTTTTTAAAGATTTTATTTATTTATTTGAGAGAGAGTACATGAGCAGGGGGAAGGGCAGAGGGAGAAGCAGACACCCCACTGAGCAGGGAGCCCGATTTGGGGCTTGATCCCAGGACCCCAGGATCATGACCTGAGCCAAAGGCAGCCGCTTAACTGACTGAGTCACACAGGTGCCCCAATAATAAAGTATTTTAAATGGATTTCATATTCTACATGGAAATTTGAACATTCTTTTAAAAAGATTTATTTATTTATTTGTGAGAGAGACAGACAGAATGAGCAGAGTGAGAGCAAGGGAGTGCAAGCAGGGGGAGAGGCAGAGAAGAGGGAGAGAATCTCAAGCAGACTTCCTGCTGCGTGCAGACCCTGACATGGGTCTCCATCTCATGATCCTGAGACCATGACCTGAGGCAAAACTAAGAGTCAGCTTAACTGACTGAGCCATCCAGGTGCCCCAGAAATATGAATTAAATTAAGTATGAATTTAATTTGACATTGATTTATATTCTATTTCAGTGTTATCATTCTGTATGTGTTTAAACATGTATAAAAATTACTATACAAATATTTTATTGTGTTTTTGAAAGACCCAAAGAGAAAGTTTGTCTCCCTTTAGCTATCAATATGGCTTTTGTTAACATTCACACTTAGTTGCTCTGTATACGAATGTGGTAAATTAACGTTAGGGACATTAACATTCCCCTATTTGGGAATTTGCCATCAATTATTTCATCATAGCTAGATAAAAATTCATCTTAAATGAGTGGGAATTGTTTGACGTTTTCTTGTTTTGAGAGGAAAATAATAGATACATTCCATTTTTAAAGAATGTTTTATCTATTTAGTGCATATATTTAAGAGTATGGTGAATTTATTCAGACAATGCTTCAGGAACTGTTAACACACACCTTAATTTTGACATATAATCACACCACTAATGTCTACACTTTTCATCATGGGGAAATGGTTCACTGACAGCCTGAACATGAAGTAATATGCTACAACCAGCCTGAGTAGTAGTTACCATAGCAGGGAAGCAGTTCCAAGAATGGAAGTGTTAGATATCAGCTTTAAATTGGTGTTTTGATCTACATTTTGTTCCAGGTTCAGAAATTTTACCACTATTCTTACCGTTTGGCCTCAAAATGTGCTTAGACAAGTACCTCCAATGTATTTAATAAGGTAAGTTGGATCCATTTAATATTTAAAAATTTTTCCATGAAGAAGCATTTTCAGATAATCTTACATGGTTTAGAAAAAAAGTATGACTAAATATAAAGTGCACACTTGACATAAATATCTGCCTGTATATTTTATGATTAAAAAAATCTCAGTGAGCTGAAAAGGTTTATACAATTATCTTCCTTCACTTTGCACATTTAAGCAGAAACACAAAAACTGGTCTAACAGCATATTGCAAATGTAGGAAAGGTATAGCACATACTAGTGGGCAAATAGCACCATTCACTTATAACAAATTCCCTGGCATGGCCTTGTTCGATCATTACACGTACAGAACACACTAAAATAGAAAAGAGAAAGCCCATCTTTGAGACTACTACATCAACTTTACTTATAAGAAACTAAGCTTGACTTTCTGAAATATTTCATATGACCACCTAACAGGCTAGGAAGGAAATATTGTATTCATTCAAAGGATAATGAAGTGATAATTGTAGTGAAAATTAGCCTTTGTCTGGAAGCCAGGAAATTTGAATTCTTCATCTGGTCCTGCTGTTAGCCAACCATGTAACTGCTGCTATAAATTTGCTTCACCTGTATGATCTCAGATTCTTAATTTATAAAATTGCAGGATTTAAATTCCTATTTAATTCTATCATTCTCTGATTTTCTTTTTGGGATTTGAACTGTTATAGGTGAATTTTTACTCCCTCTCCTGGTGGATAAGAAAGAGTATAGCAATAAAAAAACACCATAATGAAAATGCTTTTATTAGTTGGCATCTTGGCTTAGAAAAACACTGTAAGAAAATGATTTTAAATAGCATCCTAGGTTAGAAAAGGATGTATTTAAATTTTAATTATGTTCGATTTCTAAATTAAATGTTCATCAGATGCATAGATTCTAAAACTGCATTTTTGTGACTTCAATTATTTAACTAACTATAATTAAAACTTGTAGTTTGTCTTAATTACAGTAGAGATTTTAAAAAAACTATTCATCATGGAATTTTCAAACATTATGGAAGAAAGATGAACTCTCACATACCCATCACCTAGCCTTAACAGTTGCCATCCTGTGATCACTCTTTCATCTCTTTCCTCCTTACTCCTCCTCCACCCCTGAATTATTAAATAACAAATTCTAGATATTTTATTATTAACAAATATGCCAGTGTATATTCCTAAAACATAAGGATTCTTTAATATAAATGCAATATTATTAGTATACCTAAAATCAACAATAACGTTAATATAATCAAATATCTGGTTAGGGTTCACATTTTTCCAGTTCTTAAAAGTGTTTGGTTTATAGTTGGTTTATTTGCATCAGGGTCTAAACAAGATCCACATATCACATGCGTGTGATTATGTATCAAGCCCTTTTAATCTGTAACAGTTAAAAAAAACTGTAATAAAATCAACTGCTGAAAAAAAAAAGCTGTAATCTGTAACAGTTTTCCTTCTCTCCTTTTTCTTACCATTTGTTGAAGAAACCCAGTCATTTATCCTATAGCATTCCTCAATTATAGATTTTGTTTATTATATCCCTCTGTGGTCATTTTCCTCTATCACCAGTAACTAGATCTAGGACCTTGATCAGATTCAAATTCTATTCAATACTTTTCTTCCTTTCTTTTTTTCTCTATTCTTTTTTTTTCTTTTTCCTTTCTTTTCTTTCTTTCTGCAACTATACTTCATAGGTGGTACTGTCTTTCTGGGATATTAAGACTGCTCAATGGTTCTGGTTCCCTTTACTGTCTATTTAACATGTGATCAAGTTGTTCCTTCATTAAGCTTAACTTACAGTATGTAGTAAAAGAGTTCATTTCCATTTCTCACAGTATTACATTTAAGGTAATCAGATATTCAAGAAGAATCTCTAAAACTTCCTTTTTATTTATCTAGATTCTGTTTTATCAGAAATTATAATTCAGTTAATACAGCCAAATATCATGTGATTTTTTTTACCCTTCCAGTTGGAAACATTTCATTGTTTATTAATATTTTCTTTTACCTGAAAAATACCTATGTTATCTCAAATATCCTGTTATTTTCTATACTGAGTTCTCATTCTTCCCAGTAGTTAGACATAATCTTGTATTATTACCTTGGTTCGTGGTACATAGAAAAGTTATTTATTCAATATATTGTCTCTAGACATTATGAGACCAGTAATGTTTGCTGTTAAATAAAGTTGGCTTTGGAAAGATGAAATGATAGGAACAGTAAGTTTATCTAACTTTTATATTGATATGCATTCAACATTTATGCATACGAGACACATATAAAAGGCAACCTGGAAATAGTTGGCCTTGAGGAAAAGAACACGTATTATAGTTAAATGAACATCTGGAGACCATCAAGGAGAGGAAAGTGATGAAGAAGAGAGCAAGACACACGAGGCCATGAGAATAACACCTGGTGTTAGCATAGTGGTGTTTTTCCAGTTCCTAATTAATTAATGAGGACCTGTTACATGTTTTACATGGAAAATGAAATTGCAAGGAGAAAATGGATGCATATTCTAAGGACAATTACAAAATCATTTTCAAGTTTATCACCTTAGTCCCATTTATTTGAAAGATGCTTCAGTTTAGCGATGCATTGCTCTTCACTAATTTTTATATTTAGTAGGTTGGACTCAGATACACAACAGATTCTTCGAACAGACAGATATTTGGGTGCAGGAAGTTTACTGGGGAGTGCTCTTGAGATTAATACCTTCAGGAGACTGAAGGCAGCCAAATTGGTCCTGTCATCCTCCCCAGCAGCTGTGGGAATTGGTGCTTGGTAAGTGGTGAATCTGGGACTCTTCCACATTTTGCTACTTTTTAAAGGGAATAGGTTGAGCTTCACTAGTTCAAAATATAAAGATATAATAAGAAATAAATATTTGGTCTTCATCCCCAGCTCCTGGTACAAAGCTCCTAAAACTCTTGGAATTTCCTAAGTGGTAGGGGTGAGAGGAGTATCTTTTGTTATTCATAGCAAGCCCCTGTCAATGAGACCTGAGTTTATACTAATGAGGTAGCCAACTGTGTGATTAAAGGGTTAGAAATTTCAGCCCCAGCCTCTAACCAGTGGTCAATGACTTAATCATTGAAATGAAATTTCAGTTGTAATAAAACCTCCATAAAAAAACATTAAGCTATGAGCCTTCAGATAAGTGAACTCATGGAGGTGCTGGGAGGGTGCCACATCTGGAGAAGGCACAGAAACTCTGTACACATACACCCTGCTCCTCCCCCCAATATCCTGCCCTATGAATCTTTTTCATTTGGCTGTTCCTAAGAAGTGTGCTTTATAATAAACTGGTAATAGTAGTCAACTGCTTTCCTGAGTCCTGTCAGCTATTTTAGCAAATTATTGAAACTGAAGATGGACATGGGGGAACCCCAAATTTACAGCTGGTTTGTCAGAAGTATGGGAGACCCATGACTTGTCATGGACATATGAAGTAGGGGAAGTCTTGTGGGTCTGAACCCTTAAACTGTGGGGTCTGTCCTAACTCCAGGTACTAAGTGTCAAAATTGAATTGAAACATTAAATCCCCAAGCTGGTATACAGAGAGTTGAAAAATTAGTTGTTGGTATGCAAAAAACCCCACATATTTGGTGGCAGAATTCTTCTGCAAGTAAAAAACAGATCCTAGTAGGTTTCTTTTATTTATGTATTCCTAACTAAAATTATTTTTAAAGCACATCTTGTATAGTTAGCAAGTTATATCTACCATAGCATCCTTTAACCAAAAATGTATTGATATGTTTGAGAAAAACAATTTAAGAACAAGAATAGAAACTAAAATACTTTTCTGGTTATGTTTTACTTAATCAAAAATTACAGCCAGTACATCCACTCTAGATCTAGCTTGTGAATCAGAATCCCGTCTTCTGGTGTGAACCAGAAGATAAGAATGAGAGACAAAAAAGAGGCAAAGTGGGAGAGGAAGGGTCCAAGATGGCAACATAGGAAGACTCTGAACTCACCTATTCAACAGAACCACCAAATCTATACCTGTATATAGAGCGATTCCTCCTACAAAAGAACTGAGAGCTGACTGAAAGTTTCTGCACAACAGATAGAGAAACCACATAGAGAGAAAATGGCAAGAGAGAGACATGGTAATGAAGGGAATCTCCACTTCCAACATTGTGAACTGCAATGGGGAGGGAGAGTAATGAAGCATCATGAACAGATTCAACCTCTGCAGGGACACAGAAAACAAAAAAAAATCCATGGTTTTAAAAGACAAATAGAATATAAAAGATCCAGCCCTAGAACTCCACCAAACAGCAGGGGAGATGCTGGTACTCTCCTTGTGTCAGAGGGACTGGCAAACACCATGATTTACTTTCCCCCTTCACTGTGATGGTGCAGATGGGAGCAGGGTCCAGGTGTCCTAGCTAGCCTATCATCTTGGTGAGCCCCAGTCCCCTAACTCCATACCAGCTCCAGACATCCCACAAAGGTGGCCCCAGCACATGCACACTGAGTACCCGTGGTCAGCACTCATTACAACTCCAGCCATTTGCTAAGATGACACAGTCAAAACATCCCAGAAAACTCCAGGCCTACACCATTTAGTTCCAGATGACTTGCCAGGGCAATCCCTGCAGAGAGTGACCTTGGACCTCTAAGCCTGTACCTCCCTCAACAACAAATGCCCTGCAGATCACCCCCTGCATGGAGCATCCCAGAAACCCCTGGCCTGTGCCCACTTCACCTTCAGCTGTCCTGCCAGGGCACCCTCAGCATAGAGAGCCCCAGGATCTGCCAGCCTGTACTCACTTCAGCTTGCACCCACTTGCCAGGGTGCCTGCTGTGTGGAGAGCTCTGGGAACACCCTGGCCTATGCCCATTTCAACTGTGGCCATCCAACCAGGGTGGCCCCAGCATGAAGTACCCTGCCTTCCCATTCCAGACACAGCTCCAGCAAGTCAGCCAAAGTCACCAGGCATACACAGTCCACACAGGGAATGACCATACTCAAGACTATTCCTTCAAATTTAGGAGAAGTAGCTATTCTGGCTAATTCATAGAAACAAACACAGAAAGTCAAACAAAATGAGGGGACAAAGAAATATGCTACAAATGAAAGAATAAGATAAAACAAAACCTCAGAAAAATAACTAAATGAAATGGAGATAAGAAATATGCCAAATAAAGAGTTCAAGGTAATGGTCATAAAGATGCTCACAGAGCTGGAGAGAAGAGTGGATGAATTCAATGAAAACTTCAATAAAGCAATAGGTATAAAAAAGACAACCAATCAGACTTGAAGAATACTGTAACTGAAATGAAAAATACTCTAAAAGGAATCAACAGCAGATTAGGGGATGCAAAAGAATAGATCAGTGATCTGAAAGACAGGGTAATGGAAAACAACCAAGCTGAACAGCAAAAAGAAAAAAGAATTAAAAAACATGAGGATAGGATAAGGGATATCTTGGACAACATCAACCAAACAAACATTTGCATTATAAGGATTCCTTAAGGAGAAGAGAAAAGGGGGCAAAAAACTTATTTGAAGAAACAATAGCTGAAAACTTCAATAATCTGGGAGAAGGAAAGAGACATTCAGTTTCAGGAAACACAGAGAGTTCCAAACAAGATGAACTTAAGGAGGTCCACATCATGACATATAATGATTAAAATGTCAAAGATTAAAAATAGAGAATTTTAAAAGCAACAAGAGAGAAGCAACTATTAACATAGAAGGGAAATCCCATAAGGTTATTAGCTGATTTTCAGCAGAAAATTTGGAGGCCAGAAGAGAGTGGAATGATATATTTAAAGTGCTAAAAAAAAGAAATCTACAACTGACAATACTTTATCCAGCAAGGTTATCATTTAGAATTGAAGGACAGTTAAAAAGTTTCCCAGATAAACAAAAGTTAAATGAGTTCATCACCACTAAACCAGCCTTACAGGAAATGTTAAAAGGACTTTATTGAGTGGAACAAAAGAGGCCATAATCATAGTAAGAAAATTATGAAAGGAAAAAATGTCACAGGTAAAAAAAAGCAAACATACAGTAAAGGTAGGACAATCATTTATAAAACCAGTATGGAGGTTAAAATACAGAAGTAGTAAAATCAATTGTATCTACAAAAATTAGTTAAGGGCACTCACAAAATAAAATATATAAAATATGACAACGTACACATAAAACTTAGAGGGGGGAATAAAAATTAAGTTCTAGAATGTGTTCAAACTTAAGCAACCATCAACTTAATATAGAATGCTATATGTTAAGATGTTGTATATGAACTTCATGGTGACCACAAGCCAAAAACCTGTAATAGATACACAGAAAATAAACAGAAAGTCAAGCATGACACTAAAGAAAGTCATCAATCACAAGGAAAGAGAGCAAGAAGAAAGGAACAGAAAAGAAACAAACAAACAAAAATCCTCCCCAAACAATGAACAAAATGGCAATAAAAACATACCTAAATGTTCCTATCAAAAGACACAGGGTGATTGAATCAATTCAAACAAACAAACAAATAAGACCCATCAATATGCTGCCTATAGGAGACTCACTATAGACCTAAGGATATATACAGACTGAAAGTGAAGGGATAGAAAAACTTTTACCATGCAAATGAAAGGGAAAAGAAAGCTGGAGTAGCAATACTTACTTATATCTGGCAAAATACACTTGAAACAAAGATTACAACAAGAGACAAAAAGGATACACATAATGATAAAAGATCAACCCAAAAAGAGGATATGACCAATTGTAAATATCTATGCACCCAACTTAGGAGCACTTAAATACATATAGCAAATATTAACAGATATAAAGGGAGAAATTGAGGGTAATACAATAACAGTGGGAGACTTAACACCCCACTTACATCAATGGATAGATCATCCAGGCAGAAAATCTATAAAGAAACAGTGTCTTTGAAAGACCAGGTGGATGTAACATATATATACAGAACATTCCATCCAAAACCAATAGAGTACACATTCTTTTCAAGTGCATATGGAACGTTCTTCAGGACAGATCACACATTAGGTCACAAAACAAATCTTAATAAATGTATTAAGATTAATTATATCAAGCAAGCATCTTTTCCAACTGCAACTGTATGAAACTACAAATCAGTTATAAGAAAAACACTGGAATAAACACAAACATATGGAGGCTAAAAACATGCTAGTAGACAACGAATGGGCCAATGAAGAAGTCAAATAAGAAATAAAAAATACATTGGGACAAATCAAAATAAAAATACAGTGATCCAAAATCTTTGGGATACAGCAAAAGCTGTTCTAAGAGGGAAACTTACAGCCATTCAGGCCTACCTCAAGGAACAAGAAAATTCTCAAATAAACCTGAAGGGACTAGAAAAAGAACAAACAAAGCCCAAAGTTAGAAGAAGGAAGAAAATATTAAAGATCAGAGTGGAAATAAATGAAATAGATACTAACACAACAACAACAACAACACAAAACAATAAAACAGATCAGTGAAACCAAGAACTGGTTCTTTGAAAAGGTAAAATTGATAAACCTTTAGCTGAACTCATCAAGAAAAAGAGAGAGGACTCAAATAAATAAAATCAGAAATTAAGAAGGAGAAATAACAACTGACACCACAGAAATATAAAGGATTATGAGACTACTATGAAAAATAATATGCTAACAGATTGGACAACCTGGAAGAAATAAATTCCCAGAAAACATACAATCTTCCAAAACTGAGCCAAGAAAAAATAGAAAATATGAACAGATTGATTACTAGTAACAAAATTGAATTAATAATCAAAAAACTCCCAACAAACACAAGTTGGGGACCAGACAGTGTCACAGGCAAATTCTACCAAAGAAGAGTTAAATACTTATTCTCCTTGAACAATTCCAAAATATACAGGAGAAAGGAAAGCTTTCAGATATATTCTCTGAGGCCAGCATTACTCTATTACCAAAACCAGATAAAGACACTACAAAAAAAGAGAACTACATGCCAATATCTCTGATGATTATAGATGCAAATATCCTTAATAAAATATTAGCAAACCACATTGAACAATACAATAAAAGGATCATTCACTATGATCCAGTAGGATTTATTCCTGGGATGCAAGAAGGGTTCAATATTTGCAAATCTATCACCATGATACACCACATTAACAAAATGAAGTTTAAAAATCATAGGATCATCTCAACAGGTGTAGAAAAAGCATTTGACAAAATTCAACATCAGTTCATGATAAAAGCTCTCAATAAAGTGGGTTTAGAGGGAATATACCTCAACATCATAAAAGCCATATATGGAAAAACAACTAACATCATACTCAATGGAGCAAAACAGAGCTTTTCCCTGAAGATCAGGAAGAAGACAAGGATGTCCACTCTCACTATTTTTATTCAACATAGTACTGGAAGTCCTAACCAGAGCAATCAGACAAGAAAAAGGAATAAAAGGCTTCCAAACTGATAAGAAGTAAAACTTTCACTATGTAAAGATGACATGATACTATATATAGAAAACCCTAAAGTCTCTACCAAAAACTATTAAAAACAATAAGCAAATTCAGTAAAATTTCAAGACACAAAATTAATATAGAGAAATCTGTTATGTTTCTATACACTAACAACAGAAAGGGAAATGAAGAGAATAACTCCCTATATAACTGCACCAAAAAGAATAAAATATCTAGGAATAAACTTATCCAAAGAGATGGAAGACCTGCACCCTGAAAACTGAAAGAAATTGAAGATGATGTCAACAAATGGAAAAATATACTGTGCCCATGGATTGGAAGAATTAGTATTATTAAAGTGTCACACTACCCAAAGCAATCTACAGATTCAACGCAAGCTCTATCAAAATACCAACAGTACTTTTTACAGAATGAGAACAAATAATCCTAAAATTTGTAAGGATATTTGCAAATGATACATCCAATAAAGGGTTAATATTCAAAATATATAAAGGAGAGTTCATGAAACTCAACAGCAAAAATCAGCCAAACAATTCAATTAAAAAATGGGCAGAGTACCTGGATATAAATTTTTCCAAAGAAGATATACCAATGACCAACAGACACATGAAAAGATGCTCAACATCACTAATTATCAGGGAAATGCAAATCAAAACCACAATGAAATATCAGCTCACACCTGTCAGAATGGTTAGTATAAGAAAAACAATAACAAGTGTTGATAAGTATGTGGAGAAAAGAGAACCCTTGTGCACTGTTAGTGGGGATGTAAACTGGCACAGCCACTGTGGAAAACAGTATGGAGTTTGCTCAAAAAGTTAAAAATAGGGGTGCCTGGGTGGCTCAGTGGGTTAAGCGTCTGCCTTCAGTTCAGGTCATGATCCCAGGGTCCTGGGATCAAGCCCCACGTTGGGCTCCCTGCTCAGCGAGGAGTCTGCTTCTTCTCCCTCTCCCTCTGCCCCTGCCCCCCCCCCGATTCGTGCGTGCTCTCTCTCTCTCAAATAAATAAATAAAGTCTTTAAAAAAATTAAAAATAGAAATGTCATATGATCCAGCAATTCCACTACTGGGTATTTACCCAAAGGAAGTGAAAACACGAATTTGGAAAGATATGTGCACCCATACCTTATTGCAGAATTATTTACAACAGCCAAGATATGGACGTAACCTAAGTGCCCATTAGCAGATGAATGGATAAAGATGTGGTATACATGTGGAACAGACTATTACTTGCCCATCAAGAAGAATGAGATCTTGCCATTTCTGACAACATGGATGGACCTAGAGGATATTATACTAAGTGAAGTAAGTCAGAGAAAGACAAATACCATATGATTTCATTTATATGTGGAACCTAAAAAACAAAACAAACAACAAAAAAACAAAACCAGACCGATAAATACAGAGAACAAAGTGGTGGGGGTGGGTGGGAGGATGGTTGAAAAGGGGTGAAGGGGAGTGAGAGGTACAGGCTTCCAGCTATGGAACAAATAAGTCATGGGCATGAGAGGTACAGCTAGAAAATATAGTCAATGGCATTGTAATAGTGTTGTATATGGCAGAAGGTAGCTACACTTGCGGTAAACATAGCATATAAAGTGGTTCAACTTACACTTCAGTTAAAAAATAATAAAAGAAAAAAGAAGCAAAATGTAGTTTGGTCCTATTAAAAAACAAAATTCAACTCAGGAAATTTTAAAGATCTTATTGGCTTTTTTTAACTGTTCATGTATCAAGCGGCATCCAATCTATCAGACAGGAAGGATCTCTGAGGAGCTGTAGGAAATGAAAGATTTTTATAGGCAGAAGGGAGTAGAAGGAAGTTGTACTAGCACAAAGAAGACTGGCTGTGGCAAGATTACTTTCCTTTAAGGGATGGCAGGGGTCTCTCAGGCAGATGACCTCACTAGCGCTAACCAGGCTATTCCTGTTAGACCGATTTAAGATTCCATTTCTGGAGGAGCAGAACTGTAATTAAGTCTCAGTTTGGTGATGTGGGGCTTAGCACAACTGACTCCATTTTGGACCTGTTGTCTTGTTTTTAACAGTTGCCAGGTGGTCTCCACACTGTTTTGGAGAGAGCAGTGTGCTGGAGACAGCCTGGGTGACTTATGAATATGGCCACTCAAATGGTTGGAGTCCTAGGCAGTAGCAATGCTAGCATGCCTTATAAAGACCTGGTCCCCAGAATCACCTGATCCCCTGTTCTCTCCAACCTTAGTTTCTCCTACTTTTTTTTTTCTTAACAGAAGACCACAACCAATAAGTTGTTTTCTTATTCTTTTTTTGTAATTGTTGAACTCTGACTCTATACAAGCTTTTTAAAATATTAGTAGGGCATAGATAGTCACTGTGTTAAGACAAATTAAAAAAAATAACTCTTCTCTCACTTAATACAGTTTTTTAATACTGTATTAAATTATATATATATATAAATAATTATATATATATATAAATAATACTGTATTAAACAAATACTTTGTTTTGGGGTCACTAAAATAGTATTTAGAGTTGTCAGCATGTATATTTTGAGCATCACATAAAGTCTGTTTGCCACTGTATCCCTCATCTTATTGCATGTCCTGTTTAGACTTAAATTTGGGGCACACAAAATACATAGAAATAAATTGATTTAATTTATAAAACTACTTCAATCTATTAATTCAAATATAGAAAATGTGGCTCCATAGAATTTACTTGTTGAAAACATATTAGACTTCTGTAGATAGATCCCAATGAAAAAGAAACCTAAAGCACTGAAATAGAATTAGATTTTAAGTGCTCTATTTACATTCTCCATTCTTGTTTCCTTATCAGCCCAGACTCTACTATTAAAGAGAGACAACTGAACCAATTAACATACTTCCATGGTTCATTTCCCCATGAAACAAAAAGCTAATTTTGCAAAGTTATTTTGGCTCCTTGTGCCACTCTTCCCCCTAACTTCTATGCATAAAAACCTTGGTATGTTGAAAATCTTCATTAAATATTTCTGAAGGAATGACTTTCAAGTGATATTCTACCAGACTTACGGCAGTAAAGAATAAATTTCATCATGCTGGCAAGCAGAGAAATGGAAATTCTAGGCAAGTTAAGGTGGATTATTTTCACTCAAGCTGATAAATAAAACCTGAGTTAGATTTAATAGATAAGGAGCATTAATTAAGGTAACTGATCTTTACCAAATGAAAGTTCTGAATTAGACATAAGTCAGCCTAGAGCTGACTGTGTAGAATTTTAGTAGTACCAAGACAATGCTGCCTGTTAACATTTGAAACTCCATAACTTGATTTTTCTTCCTTCCATATTTAGAGAAGAGTTTTACTATGAAAGAAATCCCAGAAGAGGACAACACATAAATATAAATGCACAATAGGAAATGAATGACTGGTCTCAAGAGGAAGAACCAAAATCAGATCTTGATGGCCAAGATATCTCCCAAAGGGATATGGGGCCCTGAAAGGGAGGATGAAAATCTCCAAGACAAATTTTCCTTTACAATTTTAATTTTCCTAAGTTTAATACTGGAGGATACAGTTTATATCTAAACAGACCAAGAATTATACAGATAACTTGGGCAAAAATAACCAGTTCTTGGCCGTATGGAATTATCTTTGGTATCTACACTGATGAGATTTGCCTTTTGGAAAGACTACTCTTTTGTTCAATGTCAGGGAAAACTTTATTAAATATGAATTTGTCAGGGACACTCAGGTGAACATCATGCCAGACAACAAGACATTTATATTCAAACCATCAGACAGCCTCTTCTGACATCTTCATAGAAAAATGATGAGTCCATGCCACTTGTCAGGAGAAAGATATCACTACTTCTCTACCACTTTTTATAGCTCTAAGACCCCTTGAAGCTTTTATTTGTTTCAGGCTTTCATGAGTCATACTTTCAGAGAAATTTTTCTCATTATGTTAGCTGCCTCTGACATTCTCACATCCCACCACTCAAAGGAGAAACAGATTTGGTGTTTCATACATTTTGCAAAAATTGATAGAGTGATTTTAGCCACATGCAGATACTATCTGTCAGTCATATAAATCTCCAAATGATTGCACTCCAGATCTTTTCAGAGAACATGAAACTCCTTGCCTGAGTGTTTCCGGATTCATTTTTCTATAATTATATGCAACCCATCTCCTTACTACTAACTGTATCCATTTCTTACTGATACCCAAGTCTGAGTATCAAAGGGGCCATTTTCCTTTTAAATATGAATCATCTCATTTGACTCTCAACTCTGGGTTCAGGGACTCTGTTTTTCCCATTTGCATCACTGTAAACGGATGCATACATATGCAGACCCTCTGTAGGTACACAGTACTCGTTTGCTGAATGGATTAAGAATGCTTATCAAAGTCCTACACTCATTAGAACAAAGTTTTTATTAACTTTTGTATCTAAATGTATAAAAAATACCCTTGTTTTTCACTTTCCAAGAAGTCCTTATATCATGGTAGTATATTTAGGACCATACATGAAAATATACTCTATTAATACCTTAATTTTTCCAAA
The DNA here is from genome assembly GCF_004348235.1 of Phoca vitulina. NCBI lineage: Eukaryota > Metazoa > Chordata > Mammalia > Carnivora > Phocidae > Phoca > Phoca vitulina. The sequence continues at coordinate 23,910,474 of NW_022589718.1, forward strand.
AATGAACCATAACCAATTTCTTTTGAAAGAACAATAAGAACAGTAAACAACAACAAAGTTTTTGAGTAGAGTTGAAAAATATTTGGCCTGTAATTCTCCTTTTTTGTGGGGTCTTTGTGCAGTTTTGGAATCAAGCTAGTGCTGGCCTTGTAGAATGAATTTGGAAGTTTTCCTTCCATTTCTGTTTTTTGGACCAGTTTGAGAATAGGCATTAACTCTTCTTTAAATGTCTGGTAGAATTCCCCTGGGAAGCCATCTGGCTTGGACATTTTTGAGGGGAGATTTTTGATTACTGATTCAATTTCTAGTATGGGTCTGTTCAAATTATCTATTTCCATTATAGGCCAATAACCCTGATAAGCATGGATGTAAAAATTCCCAACAAGATACTAGCAAATCAAGTCCAACAGTACATTAAAAGAATTATTCACCACCATCAAGTGGGATTTATTCCTCAGCTGCAGAGGTGGTTCAATATTCTCAAGTCAATCAACATGATAAACCACATTAATAAATGGGATAAGAACCATATGATCCCCACAATAGATGCAGAAAAAGTATTTGACAACATCCAGCATCCATTCTTGATAAAAATCCTCAACAAAGTAGGGGTAGATGAATATACCTCAACATCATAAAGGCCACATATGAAAGATCAACAACTAATATCATCCTCAATGGGAATAAACTGAGAGCTTTTCCTCTATGATCAGGAATGAGTCAGAGACGTCCACTCTCACCATTCCTATTTAACATAATACTGGAAGTCTTAGCCTCAGCAATCAGACAACAAAAAGAAATAAAAGGCATCTAAATCAGCAAGGAAGAAGTCAAACTTTCACTATTTGCAGACAACATGATACTTTATGTAGAAAACCCAAAAGACTCTACCAAAAAATTGCTAGAACTCATACATGAATTCATCAAAGTCACAGGATGTAAACTCAATATACAGAAATCTGTTGCATTTCTATACACAAATAATGAAGCAGCAGAAACAAAAATCAAGGAGTCAATCCCATTTACAATTGCAACAAAAACAATAAGATACCTAGGAATAAACCTAACCAAAGTGGAGAAAGATCTGTACTCTGAAAACCACAGAACACTGATGAAAGAAATTAAAGAGGACACCAAGAAATGGGAAAACATTCCAGGCTCATGGATTGGAAGAACAAACTTTGTTAAAATGTCTACATTACCCAAAGCAATCTACATATTCAATGCAAGCTCTATCAAAACCCACCAGCATTTTTCAAAGAGCTAGAACAAACAATCCTAAAATTTGTATGGAACCGTAAAAGACCCTAAATAGCCAAAGCAATCCTGAAAAGGAAGAGCAAAGCTAGAGGTATCATGATTTCGGACTTCAGGCTATATTACAAAGCTACAGTCATAAAGACAGTATGGTACTGGCACAAAAACAGACACAGATCAATGGAACAGTATAGAAAACCCAGAAATGGACCCACAGCTGTATGGTAAACTAATCTTCAACAAAGAAGGAAAGAATATCCAATGGAAATAAAATAGTCTCTTCAACGAATGGTGCTGGGAAAAATGGACAGCAACATGCAGAAGAATTAAACTGGACCACTTTCTTACACCATACAAAAAAATAAATTTAAAATGAATGAAAGACCAAATGTGTGATAGGAAACCATCAAAATCCTAGAGGAGAACACAGGCAGCAACCTCTTTGACCTCAGTTGTAGCAACTTCTTACAAAACACATCAATGGAGGCCAGGGAAACAAAAGCATAAATGAACTATTAGGACTTCATCAAGATAAAAAAAGTTTCTGCACATTCAAAGGAAACAACAAAACTAAAAGGCAGCCTACAGAATGGGAGAAGATATTTACAAATGACATATATGATAAAGGGTTAGTATCCAAAATTTATAAATAACTTATCAAACTCCACACCCAAAAAACAAATAATCCAGTTAAAAAAATGGGCAGAAGACATGAATAGACGTTTTTTTCAAAGAAGAGATCCAGATGGCAAACAGACACATGAAAAGATGCTCAATATCACTCATCATCAAGGAAATACAAAGCAAAACCACCATGAGTACCTGTCAGAATGGCTAAAATTAACAACACAAGCAACAAGAAGTGTTGGTGAGGGTGCAGAGAAAGGGGAACCCTCTTGCACTGTAGGTGGGAGTGTAGCAACTTTAGAAAACAGTATGGGGGTTCCTCAAAAAGTTGAAAATAGAACTATTCTATGACCCAGCAATTGTACTACTAGGTATTTATCCAAAGGATATAAAAATACAAATTCAAAGGGATACATGTACCCAGATGTTTGTGGCAACATTATCAACAATAGCCAAACTATGGAAAGAGCCCAAACATCCAATGTCCATCGACTGATGAATGGATAAAGAGGATGTGGTATGTATGTGTACACACACACACACACACACACACACAATGGAATATTACCCAGCCATCAAAAAGAATGAAACTTTGCCATTTGCAATGACATGGATGGAGCTAAAGTGTATTATGCTAAGTGAAGTAAGTTGTCAGAGAAAGACAAATACCATATGATTTCACTCTATGTGGAATTTAAGAAACAAAAAAGATGAACATATGGGAAGGAAAAAAAAGAAAGTGGTGCAAACCATAGGAGACTCTTAACTATAGAGAACAAACAGGATTGACGGAGGAAGATGGGTAGAGGATGAGCTAAATGGGTGATGAGTTAAGGAGGGCACTTGTTATGATGAGCACTGGGTGTTACATGTAAGTGATGAATCACTAAATTTTACTACTAAAACCAATATTACACTGTATGTTAACTAACTAGAATTTAAATAAAAATTTGAAACAAAACAAAACAAAACAAAAAAGAAGCTTAAAAAAGAAAGGAAGACATATACTAGCTAGAAGGGTTAAAATTTTCTAATTGAGGGGCACCTGAGTGGCTCAGTAGGTTAAGCATCTGACTCTAGCTTTCGGCTCAGGTCATGATCTCAGAATCTGGGATTGAGCCCTGCATGGGGCTCCCCACTCTGCGGGGAGTCTTCTTGTCTCCCTCTCCCTCTGACCCTCCCCCCTCTCACACACAGTCTCTCTCTCAAATAAATAAATAAATCTTAAAAAAAAAACCCTTTCTAATTGTGGACCAAAATTGGCTTCGAGTGTCTTGATAATCAGAGTATCCACCCAGTAATCCATCAAAAAGCTGGTCCTTTATAATTTAGCAAATTGGGGGATAGCTGAAGACAGACACTGTTTTTACTATATACCAACCACACCCTGAAACCAAATTCTCATAGAACAAACAACTGGAATGGGATTTACTTTCTGGAAGATTCTCTTTTATTGCAAAATTAAGGATAGAGAGCACTGAAAGGGGATTCAGGACAGCTGCCCCATTCCCCCAGCCCTCTGAATGTGCCACTTTGGTATGTGAATTATTTTGAGCTGAAGGCACTTGAGACCCCCTGGGCTCAAAAGAAACTTTTGTTCCTCCCTTAACCACACAGAAGAATCTAAATTGGGGGGTCTTTCCCAGAATAAGGGTTATTAACGGAGATAAATTTTATCTGAGTGACCCATGTGTATGGCAGAGAAAACATCTAATTACCCAATATCTGCTCTTCTTATTGTCCTGTGAAGTGCATTCCTTTCCTCTGAAATCTCAGGCCCCTACCCCTTTCTCCCTAATTCAGAATGACATATATGTCATTCTGTCTTTGGAATTTCCAGGTCTATGTGGATTCACCATTCATACACCTATTAAATTTGGTTTTCTCCTGTTAATCTATCTCATGTCAATTTGATTCTTAGTTCAGCTAGAAGAACCTTTGAGGGGACAGGAATTCTTGCTCCCCAACAGTGTATAATTTGTGTGTTATTTGCTTTTATGTAAACAGCTGCTTGGAATATTTAAATATGCTTGAAAACAAGTTGTTCTTGGTTGTACCATCAATTTACTTGACATTTCTTTACCAAAAGAATTTAGAGAGAACACCAGCATTGGTTTGAACCTAAATGATAATCAATTACAAAATAATGGTGTTCAAAGTTATTAAATTGTAAATGGCATCTCAGTGTTTTGAATATGACTGATAATTTGGGACCAATTTGGATTTATTTTTCCTAAAATATATAAAGGGGCCTATTAAGTTCCCCTGTGGTTTTATTTGCAAATGTCAAATGAGTTTATCCAATTTTCTTCTTCATCAAGTTTACATTTTTTTCCCTCCTTATTAACCTAATTGTTTCAGTGTTCCAAAAGTATTGTTGGATTAATTGCACTGCTCACATAACTATCCAGAATACGAATTTAAAGAGTTCACGGCAAGACAGAAAATCATATGTGCTTTATTATGAGGACTTAGATGTATCTAAGGATAATTGGGACTAGATAAACGCATAAAAAAAGAATCAGAGAAAATTATGTAACAGTCATTCTATTAGACTCAAGGCCATTTTTATCTATGAAATTGTCTGAAATTGAAGTAGGAGATTCTAACAGGTAGTTCGATTTTTGTTCTTTGGTCAAGCAGTTAAAAAGACTCAAGAAAAACATCTCCCTCTGAAATGGAGAAAGGGAGAATAAAAAGGGGATAGCACTTAAGTTTTATTACCCTATTTTACCTTTTGCATAATACTACCTAATTCACTAAGTCTCAGAGTTCAATGTACATAAAAATCAACCAGGGAGCTCATGTAATGAAGATGACAGGGTCCTACTTTCAGAGATTTTGACTCAGTAGGTATGGGGAAGATTCAGAAATCTGCATTTTTAAAGCATTCATTCATTCATTCATTCATTCATTTGAGAGAAAGAGCACGCATGAGTGGGGGTGAGGGGAGAGGAGGAGTAGAGGGAGAGGGACAAGCAGACTCTGTGCTGAGCACGGAGCCCAGTGCAGGGCTCAATCCCATGACCCTGAGATCATGACCTGAGCCAAAATCAAAAGTTGGAAGCTTAACCAACTGCACCACCCAGGTGACCCTCTACATTTTTAAAAAGCACTCAGATTCTCATGCAAGCAGCTATTGGATGTCACTTTGAGAAGCATGGACTATAACATGATAATCACCCATTATTATCCTCTCCTATTCTTTCAGAAAATACTACTATGTAATGTTGATGTTTGGTTATATTAAGAGATGACTGAGCTAATTTTGTGAGAACATAGTAAGAAAATTTTAGATTCTTGTATATATATCTTCATTTAATAATTCTACTAAAATCATGATGGAAGTACCCCCTTCCATATTTGTACATAATTATGAGTGTTCTGTGTTTCTTACCATCTTTATAATGGCATATTGGGTTTCTCAACTGGATTTTATGCAAACATATAAACCTGTCAATATAACAATTATTAATTGTTTTCTATTGTTTTTCCAAGTAGGCCTTTTAGAACTCAGAAAGGCTTTTACAATATACAGCAACAGATACTGAAAAAAAATAACCAGTAGATGAATGAGAAAATTAAAGTTGTTCAGGGAAAAGTGATCAGCATGCCAAATAACTACTTTTTGCTTTTATTTTTCTTCAACTGAGATTTAGCTAAGTTAAACTCTGTGAAAGAACTTATTTGTAAAATAAAAATTTCTAAAGGAAAATTCTGAAATTGGAACCTAAGTCTTGTAACAGTTTAACTCAAATACATTCTGTGGTGATAAGATTTATGAGTGAGGGTGAGAAGAGGGAGGGTTCAGTGCCGTGGTAATTCTCTCTGAGGAAACGGGGAGTAGAAGGGAGGAGGAGATGTCACTGGAGTGAGGTTTCCTAAGTGATAATGATTCTCCACCGGGTGGAGAATAGTCTTTGGCTACAAGACACCGGCAGGCTGCCTCAAGTCTTTTCTCTGTCTTGTCCAAAGATAAGCTCAGAGCCTTGGGAAGTAGCTTTGGAGGAAGGGAGAAAGGTTCAGAAGCTGGGGTGAGGGAAGGAGAGGGGAAGAGAAGGAGAGATAGGGATAGAAACAGACATAGGCACAAAACAGAGAGAAACAGAGAGAGAATAGTATACACAATTTAAAAAAGAAAGCGAGCAGTTTAGGATGAGAAGTAGTAGCTCAGTAGAGAAGTCACTAGAAGTTGCTGTTTGAATCATGGTGGTTTGTATGTAAAAACTGCCAATAAATGCTAGTGGAATCAGAGATCACAACTAAGCAAACATATGAAGGATTTTCCTCAAAAAAAGCACTAAAGAATAGAAAGCAGTCTGCTCAGTTGGGGTTTTGACAAGTTTACGTTGTCTTAGAAAAGTTTATAATATTCTTTTTTTAAAGAAGTTAATTTTTTGAGGAAATCTTCATCATCCTCTCAAAAACAATCAATTGTCAATCAAACAAATTCTAGAATGCAGAATGGCAGCATAAGATAAAGTCTCTGGCTGAACTTCTTATTCCTTATTTTTGTTAAAATACCTATTAAAAGAGGTGTATGGGAAAATATCTGCATTAACAGAAAAAAAAAAAAACTATGAAGGAGAACTAATGACTGCCAATGGCAACTCAGCAAGGATGGATTAAGAAACTCAACTACTGCTTTTGTTCGAACTATTGTGCAAAACCAGCAGGCACAGTGTGAGAGGATGAGAGGGGGTCTGAGCTCTGCCCCTCTAACAGCTCCCAGGCAAGGACAAAAATTCCATACTCAGCCAGGTCGTTGTTAAATGAAAGTCATCCTAAGAATTAATATTGTTAAAATGTTCATAATATCCAAAGCAATCTACAAATTCAATGCAGTCCCTACAAAAGTACCATTTGTGTTTTTCACAGACCTAGAACAAATAGTCCTAAAATTTGTATGGAACCACAAAAGACCCTGAATAGCCAAAACAATCTTCAGGAAGAACAAAGCTGGAGGTATATCACAGTCCCAGACTCCAAGATATATACAATGCTATGGTAATCAAAACAGCGTGGTACTGGCACAAAAAAAGACACATAGATCAATGGAACAGAATAGAAATCCCAGAAATAAACCCACAGTTATATGGTCAATTAATCTATGACAAAGGAGGCAAGAATATGCAATAGCAAGACAGTCTCTTCAATGAATCGTGCTGGAAAAATGGGACAGCTACATGCAAAAGAATAAAACTGGACCACTTTCTAACACCATACACAAAAATAAACTCAAAATGGATTAAAAACCTAAATGTGAGATCTGAAACCATAAAACCATATAACTCCTGGAAGAAAACACAGGCAGTAATAACTTGGACATAAGCCATAACAACATTTTTCTAGATTGTTTCCCTTGCCTGAGAAGACCTAACAAAAAAAATAAATAAATAAACCATTGGGGCTACACCAAAATAAAATGCTTCTGCACAGCAAAGGAAACTATCAACAAAAGGAAAAAGCAATCTACTGAAAGGAAGAAGATCTTTGCAGATCTTATGATCCAGGTGACATGACTTTAGAAAGGCAATGTTGTAAACATATAAGGGCTAAATTTTAAGATGTTGTTGATGAAGGGATCAAAAGCTTGGTGAGCTGGTAGACCTGATCCTGAAGAGAACCACCAACCCACCTTAAGTACAAGTGACTGTAGAATAGGAAATTTTCTTTCACTACTTTTGAATCCTCCCTTTTCTTAGGAGAGTGCATTGCATATACAAGTGTGTTGTACATGTTATTATTATTGTTTAATTTATAATTACTGAGACTGCAATTATTCTGGCAACAGAGGTTGTACCTATTTGGAAAAAAGCTTTCCATAAACACTGCCCTGCACGTGTTGAAAATATATAATTTATACAAAGAAGAAGGTAAGTCTCTATTTGTTTGATAAGAATAACCAGTTTCTTAACCAAAAAAAAAAAAAAAAAAAAAAAAAGTTGCTTTGGTGAATGTGTTTTGGTAATGCACTAAATTTTTATTTTTTTTTATTTTTTTATTTTTATTTTTATTTATTTATTTTTTAAAGATTTTATTTATTCATTTGAGACACAGAGATACAGAGAGAGAGAGAGAAAGCACGAGTAGGGAGAGAGGGAGAGGGAGAAGCAGGCTCCTCGCTGAGCCAGGAGCCCGATGTGGGGCTTGATCCCAGGACCCCGGGATCATGACCTGAGCTGAAGGCAGACGCTTAACCATCTGAGCCACCCAGGCGCCCAATGCACTAAATTTTTAAAGAAAAAGAAATATAGATACCAAAACTGAATTTTGTTTCATTTCTCAATAACCTCATGGAAAACCAAGAGAACAATTGGAAATCTTATTTAGAATTCTTGAACACTGAATGTCTTGTGCTACCACAGAACGTTAAGTCCATGAAAGCAAGGACCTTGTCTGTCTTATTCTCCACTTTATCCCTGACCCCTAGAAAGGGGGTAGCACAGAAGTAGGATCCAATAAATCAAGTTGAATGAATAAATTAAAGTTAACAGGCTCAGTCAGAAATTCTAAATTAGTAATATTTTGAAAAGTCTGCTAAAAAATTATTTTTCTTATGTATGCTAAAGGGTCATGGATTTATCATCTTCCTAAACAGTAACAAGAAGCCTGATCTTAATAATAGACCACTTATTTTCTTAACAATTATCATTATAAACTGCTTTACCTAAGTTTGGTTGTTCATAACTGTTGGATTATTTTTGGTAAACACTGGTAACCTCCTGTATTTAAAGAGAGATGTGTAATTACTCTTGCTACCATGGAGTATGTTACAATAAGAATAAATGTAATATGGAATTCCACCACTCACACATTTATTAGCCAACAAGCACAAAACAGTCATACAGTCTATTTTATATGCTTCAATGTAGTTCCTCTTCTATGAAAAGATCACTTCAGGCAAGTATTACAATATTATAGAAGAAATATACAGCTAGTCTTTTATTTTGAGTCAGGCACAAAAAGTTCTTGGCAATCTCCTGTCTCCAGTCCAGGACTGGCTCAAGAATTCTAACCATACAGAGCCATTCTGAGAACTTGAGGCATTGGATTCACTAGATCCTTATATAATATATAAGTATAGGTATAAAAGCTTGTACAGAGGTTCTACCCAATTCACATATTTGATTTTTTGTTGGTCAAATGAATAGTGTTCATCTAATAAAATATACTGCTTTATTTGAGAGACAGAGAGACAAGAATAGATGAAGCAACTTTAGTCACTGTCTGTGTAATATTGTGGGGGTTTTTTTTTCACATGTTAACCAACCACCCCCATAGGGAATATTCTTATTAGAATACTTCAAACATTAACACCCCCCCCCCCCCACCCCAAGAGTGTTGCTGGGCCTGCTGGTCTGTGGCTACCTGAGGACACTGGTCTCTGTTCTGCAGGATGGGATTTGTTAAAGTTGTCAAGAATAAGGCTTGTTTCAAGAGATACCAAGTGACATTTAGAAGACAACAAGAGGATAAACTGATTACTATGCTTGGAAACGCTTGGTAGTTCAGGATAAAATAAGTATAATACACCTAAATACAGGATGATGCTTAGTGTCACCATTTGTCCGATTGCTTATGCCCATAGAGGAGATAAATGATAGTTTGTGCAGCTCATGCTCGTGAACTCCCAAAGTATGGTGTGAAGGTTGGCCTGAAAAATTATGCCGCAGCATACCGTATTGCTCTGTTGCTGGCCTGCAGGCTTCTCAGTAGGTTTGGCATGGACAAGATGTATGAAGGCCAAGTGGAGGTGACTTAGAGATGAATACAATGTGGACAGCACTGATGGTCAACCTGGTGCCTTCACCTGCTATTTGGATGCTGGGTTTGCCAGAACTACTACTGGAAATAAAATTTGGGGGGCCCTCAAAGGAGCTGTGGATGGAAGCTTGTCTCTCCCTTGCAGTATCAAACAATTCCCTGGTTATGATTCAGAAAGCAAGGAATTCAATACAGAAGAACATCAGAGGCACATCATGGGTCAGAAAGTTGATTACATGTATTACCTAAATGAAGAAGATGAGGGTGCTTATAAGAAACAATTCTCTCAATACATAAAGAACAATATAACTCCAGGCATGATGGAGGAAATGTATAAGAAAGCTCACGCTGCTATACCAAAGAACCCGGTCTATGAGAAGAAGCCTAAGAAAGAAGTTAAAAAGAGGTGGAACCATGCCAAAATGTCTCTTGCCCAGGAGAAAGATCAGATAGCTCAGAAGAAGGCAAGCTTCCTTAGAACTCAGGAGCAGGCTGCTGAGAGGTAATAAACCAAACCACAATTTTCTATGAAGCTTTTTCAGATAAAGACAATAATAAAAATTTATTCAGCAAGCAGTGAAAAAGAAAAGAAAAAAGAAAAAAAAGAATACTTTAAACATTAACTGCCCAACAGTGTGTAAATTAAAACTAAATCTATATATTATATATTGAAGTATTTAAAAATATTATAGACCATATAATACTGTGAAAATGTATTTAAATATTTTATCTTTAAATATACAAAATTAGGTAGGATCTCAGATTTTAATATCTTTGTTCAAACCGTCTTACTTTCCTCTTCTCCCCACTGTCTCTGTCATCAACATTTTATTCACCCTCCAGATACAGTTTAAATTCATCTCCTTACAGAGAGCCTTCCTGGATTACCCTTGTCAGAACTAATTATTCCTTCCTGATATTTATACTTCTGTTATTGCTTTATTCTAACTTTGTATTATAGTAAATTATTTTCCTATCAGGTGAGGCAGGGCATATATTTTACTTCACTAAATTCAAAAACAATCACTCAGTAACTCTTATCTAAAAGGTAATTGTCTAGATGGTGCAAACAATTCCAAGTCATGATCAGAGAAACATTTAGAGAGGCAGTTATAACTCAGCTAGGCCTTGAGGTCCATGTTAGACCTTCTCAAGAAGTTGTTGATGAACTTGGGAAAAGAAAAGAGGTTATAATTTAAAAAATAGATGGCATTAAAGGGTGATAGAAGATTAGGAATACAAGGACCTGAGCATGTTTCTGTGTGTAAAAGATTTCATGATAAAAAAAAAAAAAAGGAAGAAGTAAGCACGCATGGGAGAATATGATCATGGGATAAAGATCACAAAAAGAGGGATCAGGTTTGGAAATAAAGTCGTTTGGGTGCTTGCTCACTGAAGACGTACAATGAGGAAGGGCCTAGCCCCATGCTTTTCAATGCTAAGTACTTGCTGAGTGATCATATAAAGAGTTTCCTTCAATAAGGAGGGACCAATCAATATCACAGTGAAAATCCACAGTATCAAAAATGCTACTAAAAATTTTAATTCATTGGACAATAGATTAGTGATTCAACAACTGACTTCTCTGCCATTCCCTTTTCTCTAAATCTTTTTGTCTTTAATTTCTCCTCTATCCAATCTGGACTTCAGGGTCAACCACCTCAATGAATCTCTTAAAATACCTTCAACTCCCTTCTCTTTTGTCCTTCTTTCCCATGTGTCACATAAAATTTCGACCCCAGATCAATTTAACCTTCAACTACTGCACTCCTCCCCCCAAGAGATTAAGAACCACTAGTAAGAATTTGCAGTCACTACAAATTAACTCATAGTCCTCAACCTTAAATAAATACATATTTCTCCGTCTCCAAAACCATTACATTAAGCCTTTTACACTACTTTCAAATCTCCTATTCCACACACAGTCTCAGTAGACATCACATCCAAATCCACAAAGAAAATAGAGGTCATCAGATAGATGCACCTTTGACTCTCTCCTTTTACATTTTAAATTTGGCAGAGGGGGGTAAGTAGCAATGATGAGGATGAGAAGACACATGTCCACTGGAAGTGCTTCTCTAGGAAGTCCACCTCTAGTGCTTCTCAGAGTGGGTGCTACTGGCATTTTGGATGGGACAATTCTTCAGGAGCATCACTTAAGATATAGTCAAATTATATTACTAATTATTTTTGTAGTTTTTTTCTTTTTCACTTTATTGTACATTATTTCATTAGGCTTGTTCACTATTCCTCCATATTTCAGTTTTTTATTGTTTTTGTTTCTTCTTATATTGCTTTTATCTTTATAATGCTTTTATATTTTGCTTCCCTTTATTACTTGAGTCCTGCCACTTCATTTAGTTCTCTTGTCTTTTAGTATCTCTTTAAGCCTTTGTAACTTTGTAGATCCAGAGAGGGAGAGAGAGAAAGAGCAAGAGGGAAAGAAATGTTTCTGAAAGAATAGAAAGCAGTTTGAATTCTTCTTCTGTTTCCTTGGTTAACTCCTTTTGTGTGGTATTTCCTTCATTTGTTTTTGGCTTTACTCTTTTCCTTTTTTAAGCCTTTGTGATAGATTCCATGTTGGTTCATTTTTTAAATTATTCGTTATTCATGTATTGGGTAAATTATTTACTAAACCAAAGGTGGGAAACCAAAGGCTGGAACAGAGGAGAGGGCAGTGAGGAAGGAAGTAACGTCAAACAGGTTTGCTTGGATTACATACCTCCAGAACATTTTGCCAAGTCTGTCACTTTTTTTTTTATTGGTGTTAAATAAAAACTAAAGTGGAGACCACAACTTGAATGTACCCCTAGACCAAACACTCCTAGTCACATAACCAAAATGTCAAATTGTATTGATTTCCCTGAAATGCTGCCTCTGACCTTAAATAAAGCTTAAGCCTTCTTCATGTCAGCGTGACCTTAGAGCTTCCTAGCTAATTAGCTACAAACCAGTAAGCTCACGCAGGAGAGGAGAGGAAAGTGAGTTTCCAGTAACAAATTACTGAAAATAAAAAACAATGTACTTACTCATTCTTGCTTTATAAACTGAGCTGTAACTACTAACAACTTTAGGTTTTGAAGTCTCCCTGTTCACCAACAGTTTCTCCCTCAGTAAAATGTTCATATCAAGTAAAGCTTTCTGAATTCTCTTTTGTCATTGGTAACATTGGAAATATTTCCCCTTCCTTTTCAACATTCAGGAGTTTATAAGTGGCCTGCTCTTAGCCTCAAGTGACCACTGTTTCCCTCCTTATTTCACTCTTTTGCTCCCTTGACAATCACATTCACAGTGGGCTTTTGGAAAAATCAGTTCTTTAATGAGCTTTGAAGGGTGTAGGATATCAGTAACCCCCTTCATTTCAGATTTCTGAGCATTTGGTGATCCTTCAAAATGTAGGGTTGAGGATTGTTATCAGTCTCCTTATTTCATTGATGAGTTTTTCATTCATTTTTTTCTTTATTGTTTGGAGAAACACTACCCCAGAAAATCAAATTCAACCTCACTAGCTCCTCTTAACAGTGTTACAGTAAATGTGTTACAGGTAAACCTCCACAGTATGGAATAGCCCATAAAAACTTATGAAATGAGAGGGAAACAGCAATATTCTATATTCCATATTTCAACCCTTCCCCAAAGCTTATTTTAAGTCTTGTCTCTACGAACCATGAGAGACGGACTCTGAAAAACAAACTGAGGGTTCTAGAGGGGAGGGGGGTAGGAGGATGTGTTAGCCTGGTGATGGGTATTAAAGAGGGCACATTCTGCATGGAGCACTGGGTGTTATGCACAAACAATGAATCATGGAACACTACATCTAAAACTAATGATGTAATGTATGGTGATTAACATAACAATAAAAAAATAAGTCTTGTCTCTACCACCACTTTCTGACTGTTTTAAGTCTTCTCATTTACAAAATGGGAATCATGATGCTTACCACATTCTCTGATTGCAAGAAATAAATAACATATAAGTTTTACACTATAAAGCATGTACCTAGTTAACTATCATAAAGACCAGGGGAAACCCACTTCCAGCCCAGGAATTTGGGAAGAGACAGAGTGCCTGCTATCTACATTATTATTGCTTTTGTCATTAATTTCAACTTTTTAAGGTAATTTCACCTGTTTTGTAAGCATTTTGCTTTAGTATCCCTACTTGTAAAATAACTATTACATATTTCTAGAGTTCCAATTTGTTTTAATTCCACAAATGGTTTCCTACAGTTGGAGTTAAAAAAAAACATCTCTGCTGTTTTCTTAGCTTGGCCTTTTGTTCATTCAATACTTTTTTGTCCCTATACTGCTTAGATGGCTGGCCTGAATCAATCCAAAAGATTTCCACTGACAATAGCTGAGCAGATTTCTGTGTAACAAAAATGCTACATACTATTTGTTAGGGTTTTGTGCTTAATGGATTGTATTCAGCCAGTTGTGTTAACATTTCAGCCTTATTTCCTCTCTACAAAAAGGGCACAATGTCGAAATTTCTAAACTTTCTTTTTAGGCTAAGGCAAAGCAGTAAAGATTTAAAATAATACTGAAACTTTGTACAGACACTTGGAAAGCTTCCTATCAAAGAAAATGTGTCAAGCTTGTGCATTACAGTAGAAAATATAACACTTACAGATACAGAGGTCATCCAACTCTTTAGGTTGATATATCCAGCCAGTCTACAGAACTGGGTTTCATATACTTTTTCCATCCTGTGTCATTCTATTTTCCCAAAGGAAGCTTCTATTGTATTCAGATTGATAGGCTCACTTTCCCAGAGAAGATATGTACTCTCTTCGTGCTCTCAGCTCCCAGGGAATATCCTATGTACTCTCCCCACTTAACTATGTCATACATACTCTCTAAGATGGAGTATGAAAACCACCCTCTCCATGAACACTTCACTAAATACACTAGTCTTGATGAACTCTACTCTTTCACTGAACTAATTTATTTTATATTAATTCACTACTGTCTTAGAATGTCTTGAATAGTGAGCTCCTCCTCCTAGATTCAAATATCTGAAGACAGAGATTATTCAGCATCTAATAAATAATTGTGAATAAATTAATGAAAAGTGATTTATATAACAGAAATTAATATCTCTTATATCTATTTAGAGTTAATATATAGCAATGAGGGGTAGTGTTAAAAAGCCATTTGAACAATTATGTTGGGCGGCTTCCGGTGGCACGCCTTGATTGTATAGTGGTTAGTACTCTGCGTTGTGAACAATTATGTTAATACTAATGACAATATTGCTTTTCTAAGTACATCTTCTTAAGTGGTCAATTTCTAAAAGACTCTACCTAGAAATTATATAATGGGTTATCTGTCCTACATCCGCTCTCCTTCAACAGACTCACCTTTAGTCCTCATTACAGTGTATGTACTAGATTTTCTGTGGAAGGGTAGCACAGTTGGAACCAATAAATGTTAAAATACAAAGGGACTTTCAAAATGTTATTCAACTTTGCTAATTTTAAAATAAGAAAATAAATGTCTAGGGAGGTAAGGCAGTTTTCTCTAATTACATAAATATAAAATGGTTAAATTGGGATTTTTAAAAAAGATTTTATTTATTTGAGAGAGAGATAGAGAAAGAGAAGGAACAGGGGGAGGGGCAGAAGGAGAAGCAGACTCCCTGCTGAGCAGAGAGCCCAACATGGGGTTCGATCCCAGGACTCTAGGATCATGACCTGGGCTGAAGGCAGACTCTTAACCAACTAAGCCACCCAGGCACCTGGGCTTTTTGATTCTGAAGCTAGTTATCTGTAGAATACTTTCTGGACCAACTTGGGTGATTTTATGTAGTCTATTTTAATTCTCTCTAACCAATGTACTTATTTGTTTCTCATTAAGCACATTTTTACAGCAGACACTTATAAAAGAAAAAAAAGACAGACACTGTTCAAAACATTGGGTGTTTGAACAAAAGCTGGACATAATACCAACTGGGCAAATCATCTCTGAATCAGACCTCAAGTCTCTTACTGCTCTTCTGTGTTCACCCCACCATGATCCCAGTTGTAATCAACAGAATCAGACCTGCACTGACTGGTTTTTCTAATTTGGGGCTTATATTTTCACTAGCTTATTTTTTTTTTCAAAGACCCAATCTCAATAGCAAAGGTCTTAATTGTAGTATCTGACTTAGGGAGAAAGTTTAATAATACTAGAAATCATGTCATTTGGTAGATCGTGTTGACTAGTACAAAGTCATCATTGATCAAACATGCCAAATAAAAGTATAATGACTACATAAACTGCAAATATTTTTGGCTTGATGTTTGCCTCTCTTTACCTCTGGGAAGAAAACACAAAAATATTAAATATGGGTAAAACTCCCATAAAAGGGGTATCACCTGATTTACCTACACAAAGTGTCCAGGTGTGTTATGGCCTCAGTGACTTGGCCTGGGACTCAGATTCCTCCTCTGTAAACTTAGGATATGCAAGTAGAAAACTTCAAAGTTTCCTTCCAACTCTAAAATTTAAAACATTTATTTTTCTACAAGAAGATGCTCATGTCACTAAAAGTTTGTTCTGGGGGAAATAATGGTAAATTGGCTTTCTGGGGGTGAATAAAATGCCTGGTTTCTAGTGTTTGCTGATTACTGTGTATGAATACTCCCACCATGACCAATTTCAAGCTACCAATGTGAAATCAGCAGATGTAGAGTTGGAAAGAGATGGACACAATCCATTCTCTTGCAGTACAAGCCAATTCCAGCACACTGCTGACTGAAACTCATTAATAATTTTAGTTTTTTTAAAAAAAGACATATTTACACATTTTTAGGTGTTTCTAATTTTATGTGTGTCCTGTAGGAATATGCACTTAGGTTCTTTCATTAGGCATGTGTTTATTAATAACATTGATTTTCTTAAAGGTTGAACTAAATTTGTACATCCCATCAACAAATATTTGCTGAGCACCTAATATTACAGGCAGTATTCAAGGCAATACAAGTTAGCAGTGAACAAAACAGACAAGAATCCTTGCCCTAATGGAACTTGAGGTTTATCTCCAAATCATTTAAAGATGCTGTGGCAAAACAGAAGACATTGTGTCAGTTAGAAATCTCTTAGTTGCAAAACATAAACCAAATAAAATAAACCAAAATAAAATTCACCTTTGTTGTAAGAGAACTTACTTGTTCTTATAAAAGCAAAATCTGGAACTATACCTGAGATGAGTCTTCATCCAGTGGCTCAAATTAGTCACCAAGGATGCAGTTGTGTTTGTCTCACTAGGGTGCTTTTTTCTGCTTTATAGGGAACCCTTTGTAGGCCAATGATGTCCCTTCCTGGTAGCAAAATGGTTACTGTGTTTCAGATCAATCTCACATCCAAGAGGAGAAAGAAGGTGCCTTTCAGGAACTCCTGCACACCAGAGAAAGAGCCTCTATTTTAGCAAAAGCCCCAGAACATACCACCTTAGTTTTTATTAGATTATTTGCCCATCTCTAAAAAAATCTCTTTGGCGAAGGGGGTGAGATCTGTTGAGTCACTGAAGCCCATGACATTTCACCCTTGGAGTTAGATGTGGGTCTCCTGTCAACTCAAATCTCATGGATCAGAGAGAAGGTAGTTCTTCTAAAAGAAAAACTGCTTTGAAAGAAAAAACCCACAATAATAAGCTGCAAGTGTCAGTTACTGGTACTTTCAGAACCTGAAGTGTGAATTATCATACTGTCAGAAAAATGAAGAGAGCCTGTATGGTTTCTATCTTTCTGGCCACTTACAAAAAAGGCCTGCCTCTGGGCTTATGGTCTAATAAGGGATCTCAGACACGATCAAAAGTTAGTGTTTTTTAAAAGTACTAGCTGAAGATTAGGACATTTGCAATTAATTAACACAGCTGCCCCAGTTAGTCCAATGGAAGAATAGAAAAGATACTTAACAAGGATCAAAGAGTCTCCTTTTCACATTTTAGTAATTTAATTTTTTTTTAAAGATTTTATTTATTTATTTATTTGACAGAGACACAGCAAGAGAAGGAACACAAGCAGGGGGAGTGGGAGAGGGAAAAGCAAGCTTCCCGCTGAGCAGGGAGCCCGATGCAGGGCTTAATCTCAGGACCCCAGGATCATGACCTGAGCCGAAGGCAGACGTTTAACGACTGAGCCACCCAGGCACCCCACATTTTATTAATTTTTAAAGATTTTATTTACTAATTTGACAGAGAGAAGGGAGAACAAGCACGGGGTGCGGCAGGCAGAGGGAGAGGGAGAAGCAGGCTCCCCATGGGGCTCAATTCCAGGACCCTGGGATCATGACCTGAGCTGAAGGCAGATGCTTAACTGACTGAGCCACCCAGGTGCCCCTATATTTTATTAATTTTTAACAAGTCACAGAAATTTCTTGGTGATATCAAGTTTTTTACTCTATATCAATAAGATGAATTGAGAGAGCCAACTATTTTAGAGCAAGTCAGAATGTCCCTGACAATAATCACACTACATAGATACTTGTAGTAATATCTGGAGACATATGTAGATGGAAGGTTGAAACTTATGACATTTGGCGGAAAATAGTTGTCTTTCAGTAACTGCCATGGATTGTAAGAAATTTTCAGTTAATAATGACTATGTAACTGATTTTGAAGCTTTAGGTTTTTTTCTCCAAAAATATCTACACATAACTTTTTCACATGTGTATCTTTCTCTTCCAAATGAGTATCTGCAAAATGCATTTAGGCCAAGGTTCAAAAAATATTGAGGCATTATTAAAATGTATTAAATTTCTCTTCTTCAGATGTTCATGAAAGAGACTGACAACCAGAGGCCTTAAGTTTTAGATATAATTATCTTTATGTCAACCAAGTGCATATCTTTTTCAACTACGATTATCCTCTTTTTACTATGATTAAGTTGCAACCTGGCTAGTGACGTCAGTAGTTTCATCTAGATATTCCTTGTATTATTAATCTAAATCCCATCAGAGTCTAGCTGTAACTTAATCCTGTCCCTCCTTGTTGTAGCCTCAAGGGAAATTAAGGGCAGCAATTAACCTAAGGATCTCAATTAAAACTCCTAATTTCATGCATTTTTTTTTTTTTTTTTTTGTACAAGGAAACTGTCACCCACTGGCCTTGTTGGGATAGACTTAGCTTGCTCTATTTCCATTTGAGTCACAGTTGATGAAGCAGAGGTATTTCAGTTATGTATTGCTGTATAACAAACTACCTTAACATTTAGTGGCTTCAAACAATAACCATTTTATTAAATATCATAACTATGGGTCAGGAATTTAGGCAGGCAGTGCTCACGTGGGTGATTCTGCTGCACAGAGCATTGGCTAGGGACAGGTGGTGTTAGTTAGCTGGGCTGGGCTGGAGGGTCCAAGATGGCTTCACTCACATGGCTGGTCCCTTAGCGGGGACACTGGAAGGCTGGACTCAGCAGGGCCCTTCCCCCTTTCAATGTAATCTCAGAGCCTTCATGCATGTCATTCAAGCAAGGTGGTTAACACAGCAGCTCAAGGCTCCAGGAGAGACTGTTGTTCTACCAGAGGCCGAGGTAGAAGCTATAAGGCTTCTCCTACCTAACTGTGGAAGTCCTCCTTCCAGGTCACTTCTACTATACTCTACCTATCAAGCAGATCACTATGGCAAGGCCAGTTTTTTTTTTTTTTAAAGATTTTATTTATTTATTTGAGAGAGAGAATTAGATAGAGAGAGCACAAGGCGGGGAGCGGGAGAGGGAGAAGCAGACTCCCCGCTGAGCAGGGGAGCCCGATGCGGGACTCGATCCCGGGACTCCAGGATCATGACCTGAGCTGAAGGCAGTCGCTTAACCAACTGAGCCACCCAGGCGCCCGCAAGGCCAGTTTTAAAGGGAAGTAAATTAGACTCATCTTTCAGTGGTAGTAGAAAAGAATTTGCAACCCTCTGTATTCTGCCATAGGCAGCAAATCTATAGGTTTGCTAGGGATGCAAAGCCACGTTGAACAGGTAAACTAGGGAAATCACATTCCACTTTCAGTAACCTGAAATCGAAAAATTGGTAAGATGGCCAGTTAGCTATGATAAAGTGGGGCACAGGTATGAGTCGAGGCCAGTGTAAAGCCAGCTGAGAAAGGGGAGAGCAGCTATAGATACACTTTTCAAGGGATTACATGGCTCCTGAGAGAGAGGGAGATGGAAAGAACAGCTGTCTAAGTCCTAATGACCTTTCTTCTTTTTTAAAGATTTTATTTATTTAGAGAGAATGAGAGACAGCATGAGAAGGGGGAGGTCAGAGGGAGAAGCAGACGCCCCGCTGAGCAGGGAGCCCCATGCGGGACTCGATCCCAGGACTCCAGGATCATGACCTGAGCCGGAGGCAGTCACTTAACCAACTGAGCCACCCAGGTGCCCAGTCTTAATGGCCTTTTGATGCCAATCCTTATATATCTTTTTGATAAAACTATTGCTATTCTTGATGTTACTTACATGAGACACTATTTCTTGAAACCAAAAATTTGTTGAGCCAGCTATTCACCATCTGTACACAATGGTTTTACTAAGTTTGGGCTTTAAAACAAAATGCTACATGTTCCTGCATCTTTTGCAATAACATTTCCTTGTCAAAGTATTTCTCAGGTGGAATAGTCCTAAAGAAGTCTTTAGTACTAAACTACAACCATACACATGCTGAAAAATCACATCTCGAGTCTATATTATGCCAAAATATGTGGATAGAAGTTGAAAACTCAGCTAATTTTGAAGGATTTTTCTATCTAATACCTAGTTATTTGAATTCAAATTATTGACAGATGTCTACCTGTTTTATCCTTCTATCCTACAGATTAGGCTGAGCCCTAGAAGGCAAAGAATGGGTGGCAGGAGAATAAGGCTGGATAGTTAAACTTCTCATTCATGGAAAATCCAGCCATGATTTGATGAGACCAATTGGGCCATGTTTCAACTATATAATAGTTATAAAAATGTTAGAAATTGATTCTTGAAGACATAAACTGTAAAATAGCACTCCTTACACAATATAATCTAAAGCTCCACCTTTATTTCCTTAAAAGTATACTGCCATTTAGATTTTTTAAGAGGGTAAAACTTTAGGGAATTACATGACTAGAGGGAAAAATTCAAATATTGTCTAAAAGGGAACCAGGTCTATTTCTAAAAAATATCTTAGTCTATAGCTAAAAACTCATAAGCATTTCAAAATCAAATATTCAAAAATTTCCTTCTGCCATGTAAAATTCTACAGAATATATCTGATTTTAAAGTCACTAGACTGGTTGAGTCTGAGTCTTTGATATCGGATTTTTCATCATGAGAAACAACAGTTTGTCCTCCACATGCAGTTGAGACTATTGAAGTAAAACTTTTAGTGTATTTCATTAAATCTGAGATAAACATAAGCTGATTTTCTGGTCAGAATGAAAGTTGGTTTAGGTAGTAGAAATAAAATAAACATAACAAGTCCCCAAACCTAACCTTCTATTGAGTGAGAAGAGAGGACTTGCCTTTTTGGTTGTTGTTGTTAAATTAAAGAAATTTATAGGAAGCTCAACCACCATGGCTGAAGAGTAGTGTGTTCCTTTTTTGGAGTTCCATATAGGCACAGAACAAGTGGCTACCTCTGGAGATTTTTAAATAGTGCTGAAGAAATTGTCTAAGCAAACATTCTGCTTCCATGCTGAAAAGTCCCATTTTTGTTACAAGGAAAAATGAAGAAAAAGTCCTGAATTTTTTTTATATTATTGTTTTTTTTTTTCATGTCAGAAAGAATCATCTCTCTTTCTCCAGCTAATGTTGGTGTTCTAATCGCAACCATTTAATGTGTTTCTCATATGAAAATTTTCAATCTGAAAAGAGAGCATACAACAAGTTTAAAAAGCACATTGTTCAGTCACCCATTTGCAGAGATTTTTAATGGGATCAACAGAATACATCACAAATAAACACCTAAATCACAGGGCAGGAGGTCAGAACAAACCTCAAATAGCTTAGATATCATCTCTCACTTTGAAGGACATTATGATCAAGTAAATAGGAATGCATCCAAAAAGCCCTTTCTGGAAGAGAAATCACGGCTTTTATGAAGCCTTAATTTTCTTTCTTGTTTATTAGACGCCATTTCAACTTCACAATGAAACAAATGCTTATTTTCCTACACAACAGCAAATTGAAGGTGAGATTAGGCCATAATTTTTTTTATTTTATTTTGCCATGTGCTTAGTTTGTCACTTTCTGGGTATTCTCTCTAATGTATGTGTGTATGTTGAGAGTGTGGCCATTTTATGCTTAGTGAAGATCCTTTTCTGTGAGTGTAAAGGTGTTTTAAGCAGAGACAGGCAGCCACAACGAAGCCTGTCCCTCAGAAGAGGGTGCCAGGCCCTGCAGCAAAAGCAAAGACTGGAGAAATGTGTGGAGACGGGGAGGGTAGGGCTCCCCAAAAGTTATTTAATATGTAATAGATTCTAGACTGGGTATCAAATGAAATTGAAAATTTCTATGGATTTTGCTGCTTCTGCAAACAATAATTTTGCTTCTGCGGCAAGGATACAGTCATCTTCTACCCTATGATTTAACACTTAATTAAACTGAATGTTACCCTAATATATGCACACAAATTCAGTACAAATTCAAACATTTCTAAGTAGATTTTTGGTATGAGCGTTGTGGCATAAATCATTTTTCTTCTTCCTAGAAATCATAAAAGAAACCTCCATTTTGAGCAAAACTAGATGAATGTAATCCCTACAGTTTAAAATGCATGTACAAAATGTAAAAAAAAAAAAAAAAAAAAAAAAATGGGGAGGCAGCAAACTTGAAGATGAAAAGCATGAGGAATTATAGGTGCCCCAAGTGGGCAGAGCTCAGGAAATGGCAGGAAGTATACTTTCTGAAAATGGTTCCCTCAACTAAAACATACAACTATGTTCCTTATTAGTAACAATCTGTGGAGAAATCAGGGTTGGAGACAGAAGGCTTCTTGAACCTGGTTTGTTTCAAAGAGGTGGAGGAAATGAGTACAAAGAAATGTAACAACTGGTCAGACACACTTGCAGGAAGCTCTTTGTCTCCATGGCAGCAGAAGACAGAATCTTTTATATTAAAAATATGGACGGTTCCTCTGACTCTTCTCTTACGTGGAAAATTTCCACAAACTCTAACTCATTTAATGACTGGGGGTGGGGACAGAAAACAACAACTAGGAACTGGGAAATCATTGATACAAAATACTGTAAGAAAAAATTGGGAAAAAAAAAAAAAAAAACAGTAAAACTTACAAACAGAGAAAGAACACTGACCAGAAAAAAATGGTGCAGGCAAAAAGAGACTGAATATTTTCCCATGGTTTAAAAAATCTTAATGAATAAGCTCTATGTAGGGGGATCACAATTCAGAAATTTGATAACTTGAGAAATTAATGATTAAATAACAGTAAATAAAATATGAGCTTGAAGAACTCAGATTTTAAAAAAAGAAAAAGAAAATGAAATTGGAAGGAGCACTAGGAAGAACAGAAACTAAAGACAGTGCACTAATGGATAAAGATGACAGATGAGAAAAGTACATGAAATGAAATGAGGATAAGAATCTAAAGGATCAGGAAGAAAGGATACACAAAGCAGATAAAAGAATTCTGAGAAAGAATTGGAACCTTGAAGAAAACAAAATTGAATAAAATAAATTTTAAGAATTTGTTCTGAAGTTAAAAGAAGGCACAAAATGAGAATGACTATATGAAAAAGCATACTATGTGTTAGGGAAAATCAAACTGGAATGGCCAACACCAAAATGTATTCTAGGAAAATGACTGTACTTTAAAGATAAAGAATTGGGGGACAGCAAGTCTAAAAAAAGAGTTATTTGTAAGGAGGCTAAAAGACTGGCCTCTACTTTCCCAGGCAAAATTTAACGAAAGACAGCAAAGCAACACCCACAAGATACTGAAAAGAAGAAGGCATAAGGCAAATTTCCTTCAGTGCAAAAATGTTAGCAAAACATCCCTAAATGTGCAGTAATGTAGGAAATACTGTTCTTAGGAATTCTTTAAGAAACTACTGGAGAGTGAATCTCAGTGAACCAAGAGATGACAAAGGAAAGTATGACAAAAGGATTTGTAATCATCACTAAATGTATGTCCTGGTGAGAGTAAGACTTAAACAATGTGGTCATAACACAAAACCATAGGCTATTTTGAGACACATTTAAATTAAAGTAATTCTTGGGGCCCGTGGGTGGCTCAGTCGGTTAAGCATCTGCCTTTGACTCAGGTCATGATCTCAGGGTCCTGGGATCAAGTCATGCATCAGGCTCCTTACTCAGTAGGGAGTCTGCTTCTCCCTCTCCCTCCACCCCTTCCCCCTTCTCGTGCACTCTCTCTCTCTCAAATAAATAAAATCTTAAAAAAAATAAAGTAATTCTGAAATGGTGGAAATGAAGGAACAGCGTGCAATATGGTGCAAAAAGAAAGCAGAGAACAAATTTTCACATCAGACTAGGTAGAATTCATACCAAAACCATATCATGTTTTATCCAATCTAAAATGTCATTGATTTTATGATTCACTATCATTTTATGTTTCATTAAAAAAGAGTATATCCTGGGCTCCTGGGTGGCTCAGTGGTTAAGCAACTGCCTTCGGCTCAGGTCATGATCCCGGAGTCCTGGGATCGAGTCCCACATTGGGCTCCCTGCTTGGCAGGGAGTCTGCTTCTCCCTCTGACCCTCTCCCCTCTCATGCTTTCTCTCTCTCAAATAAATAAATAAAATCTTTAAAAAAAAAAAAAAAAAAGAGTATATCCTGCCAATTAAATTGTGATTCAATACTTTCTTGTGACTTAAGATTTTTATTCTGTACTTACTGAAATAGGTAGACTTATTAAAACAAAGATTTTAAAAAGTCATATATCACTACTAGGCATTCAAAAGAGAAATACATCAATGAAACATATGGTTTATTATTTCCAGAAATTCTTGACATTCAGAGACTGTTCATTTGAATCCACCACTAACTGAAATTCACTAATGTCCATGATGTTCTGCATGGTATCAGTTTCTGTGCCATCAAGAGCATTGGTGATGTAACATTTCCTAAAAGCTCTGCATTATTGATTCCAGAATTTTCTTCAAAGCCAAATTTCTGCAAATCATGAAACAGTTGGCACACATGAATCAGGTAATTAGAGGAGAGCTTAATAAAGAAACCATTTATATAGCTATGGGCAGGGTGTATAGCTCAGTATCCCAGGTGGTAGGGAGCCCTTATAATTCCTAGTCCTGACAGGGCAAGAGGAAAGAGCAGTACTGCCAACTGTAGTGTCCAGCTGTTAGGAGCCATGGCCTCTGGTTAGAGCCACTGCTATGGCCTTGGAGTAAGCCAAGGGAAGAATATCCCAACCTCCTTCCTTCATCTCCTGCTGGGGTTCCTTACTGGTTGAACACAACTAACATCCATCAGGTCAATGAGCCCCTTAATCAATACAGTCCTTCCAGGATCCTCCAGATTGGAAATAATGGATATTGAAACAAAGCACCTATTAACTGTAGCCACCTGATATTCTTGTACATTTTACACACCTCTGTCATAGCATCCCATTGTGTAGTAATTTATTTGCCTACTTGACTGTCTCTTCTTGAAACCTGTAGGCAGGGACTGTGTCTAGCTTAATTCTGCATTCCTAGAGTGCAGTGATGGGGACATAAAGCTTTGGGTATTATGGGTTGGGTTTCTAAGTGCCTGGGTGTCCTGCTAGCAGGTTTGATTCACTAAGTCTGGAAGAAAACCCAAATTTTACCTGGGGTCATTACAGTCACAGACAATGATGCCAAAGTACTATAAAATTTTGAGAACCACTGAAATGTATTTACAGGTGACTGTAATACCATTATTATTATGTTACTTGGGTTATCCTAAATTAAAACCTGTTACTCTAAGGATCCTAAAAGAACTCTTGAGAAAGGCCAGAGGAGATTCACTTCTTCCCCATTTTTTTGGTTTCCATGGGGATAGATTTCCCCAAATGAATCGTGTTCTCAGACTTCTGGGAAGATGGCAGAGAATGAGGATCCTGAACTCACCTCATTCAATGGATACACTGAGATTATAGCCACACTGGTGCAACACACTCTGAAAATCACCCTGAAGACTAGCAGAACACACTTTCCACAGTTAATCACAGAAAGGAGGCCACATTAAAAGGTTAGGAAGGATGGAGAATTACAAAGGGGAGTCAGGAACCACACACGATCTTAGCCAAAAGGCCGAGAAGCGATGGGAGTCAGGAACCAAATCCCTGGCAAGACTAACCACAAATGAGAGGGACAGCACAATTATACAGAAATAAGATCATACCCACAACAGGCACCCCAGACATGGGGACCTGCACTGGGAAGACGGGTATCCAAACAGACGGCTTTGCAAACCAGTGGAGCTGAACTTCATGAGTTTTTACAATCAGTGAGACTTAACTCTAGGTACTTTAAACATCAGTGGGCTTAGCTCCAGGAGAGCTGGAGGGCAATAGAAAACAGTCCCCACTCTTAAAGAACCAGCCTTACAAATAACCTGGCCAAAATACAGCATAGAAGCAACAATTTGAGAAGCCCCTGGGGTATAATGTGAGGGAGATTTATTTACTACTCTCAGGATGTAGATTGGAGGGGCAGGGGTTTTTGTTTTTTTGTTTTTTTTTTTTAAAGATTTTATTTATTTATTTGAGAGAGAGAGAATGAGAGAGAGCACATGAGAGGGGGGAGGGGCAGAGGGAGAAGCAGACTCCCTGCAGAGCAGGGAGCCCGATGCGGGACTCAATCCAGGGACTCCAGGATCATGACCTGAGCCGAAGACAGTCGCTTAACCAACTGAGCCACCCAGGTGCCCGGGGCAGGAGTTTTTTAAGAGACTTCTCCAAGGACAAAGGATCTGGCAGGCGCCACTCCCCCCCTCCCCCACCTAGATAACAGGACACTTGCAGACCCAGCACAGTCTCCACCTACCTTGCTAGCACTGTGTACCCTGCTCCTGTGTTCTCCTAGGGATCCACCCCATCGAAATCACCCCACTCTGCAGGAGACCTTCCAAAGCAGCTCCTGCCCTGACACGCTCTGCAAGCAGCCTCAGTGGGGCAAGTGCCATTCCAAAGCAACTTTTGCCCTGGAGAAAGGGTAAGATAACCACATACACTAGTGCACCTGCAGTCCCAGCGGCCAAACTATAGCCACTAGCACAGAGAGCACCCTGCCAATTAGTAGGACTGCTGTCCTACTAATCATCAACGAAATCATCAACAAAAGCCTCTAAAGGGACAATGTGCATGGAGAACTCCCTGTAGTTCAGCGTGACAGCAGCCCTGCCATATGGGCTGAGGGCAGACATCTGGTCTGACTGCTGACACTACCCAGCATTAAGCCTGCAGGGGCCTCAGACTGGCTCCTTTACAGCACAGGAACCAAACCCTGTCCACTAAACCCACAACAAGCAAAGTGGGCCATTGCAGCTGACCGGACTGAAGGCAAACACAGCTCAGCCACAACAGTGGGGCACGCACAACTCACATGGGTGAAACCCTGAAACGTCCAGTTTTGGAGAAAAAAGAGCCACTGCACTACAAAGCACCACAGGATCTCTTCTTCATTAGGCACTACTTTCAAAAATCAGGAGATATAGCTGACTTTCCTAATGTACAGAAACATGGAAAGTTAGACAAAATGAGACACAGAAATATGTCTCAAATCAAAGAACAGGACAAAACCACAGCAAAATAAATAAATAAATGAAATGAAACGGAGCTAAGCAATATGATTGATAAAAAATTAAAAGTAATGGTCATAAAGATACTCACTGGGCTAGGAAAGAGAGTTGAGGATCTTAGAATTTCAACAATGAGAGAAAATATAAAAAGAAACATTAAAAAAACCCTCAGAGGTCGGGGGGGCAGAGCAAGATGGCGGAGGAATAGGAGACCTGGATTTCGTCTCCTCTCAGGAGTTCAGCTGGATAGGGATCAAACCATTCTGAACACCTACAAAGTCAACAGGACATCGAAGAAAAGAATAGCAACAACTCTCTGAACAGAAAAGCGACCACTTTCTGGAAGGTAGGACGTGCGGAGAAGTGAATCCGAGGCGATATTCGGGAGGATAGACTGCGGGGGAGGGGCCTCCGTCGGCCGCTTCTGGCAAGTGATAGAGCCGCGGAGCACAAAATCGGAACTTTTAGAAGTCTGCTCCGCTGAGGGACGTCACTCCGGTGGCGAAGTGGGGGGTGGAACCCTCGTGGGACAGTGTGGTCTCAGGACCCTCGGGGTCACAGAAAGACCGGGGGTGCCTGAGTGCGGCAGAGCTCCCAGGTATTGGAGCGGGGAAACCGGCTGCAGAGACGGAGCCCAGGCACGGGCTCTCAGCTCGGGGTTGCCATAAACCGTGATCCGCGGCACAGTCGGGCCACTGCTCCTCCAGCAGGGACCCAACAAGCGGGCAGATCCGGGGAGACTCACCTTCTTCCCCCGGGAGGAGCGGCTCGGGAGTGCACCACAGGGATCTGCTGGGTTTGGAGACTCCACACGGGGTCGGGTGCCAGAGATAGAAACGCTCGGTCACAGGCCGGGTGAGCACGGAGTGCGGCCGGAGACCGGGGAGACGGGAGTGACTGACTGCTTTTCTCTGGGGGCTCACTGAGGAGCGGGACCCCGAGTTCTCGGCTCCTCCGGGGCGGAGATTGGGAGGCCGCCATTTTCACTCTCGGCCTCCAAAGCTGTACGGAAAGCTTGCAAGGAACAAAAGCTCCCGAGAGCAAACCCGAGCAGATTACTTAGCCTGGACTGGGCAAGGGCGGGGCAATTCCGCCTCCGGCAAAGACACTTGGGAACCACGGCAACAGGCCCCTCCCCCAGAAGATCAGCGAGAACAGCCAGCCAAGACCAGGTTTACCGATCAATGAGAACGGCAGAACTCCAGCGCTAGGGGAATACTGTACATAGAATCCATGGCTTTTTACCATGATCCTTTAGTAGTTCAAAGTTAAATTTTTTTTAACCGTCTTTTTTTTTTTGAATTTTTCTTTTTCCCTTTTCCAACCAACATCTTATCAATCCCTTTGTTAAAAAACATTTTTATTTTTCATTTTTAGAGTCATATACTATCCCTTCATACTAGTTACCCTTATTTTTGGCATATGTATATAAGTTGTTCTCTCTTTAAAATTTTGAGATAGTTTCTTCTAACATCAAAATATACCCTAAATCTCTAGTGTATGGCTTTGTTCTACTCTCCTGCCTGATCACATTCTCTCCTTTTTTTTTTTCTTTTTTTTAAAATACTCTTCTTTTTTTCAAACAACTTATCAATTCCTTTTATAAATTTTTTTATAATTTTCATCTTTACAGTCATATTCCATCCCTTCATCATATCAACCCTTATTTTTGTACATATATAAGTTTTTCTTTCTTTAAAATTTTGGGAGGCACTTTCTTCTAACAGACCAAAATACACCCAAAATCTAGTGTATGGCACTGATCTATTCACCAGCCTGGTCATATTTGATCATACCCTGTTTTTTTTTGTTTTGCTCTGTTTTGTTTGTTTTTATCTTTTTTTCTTTTTTTTTTTCTTTTTCTTTTTTCTTTCTTTCCCTTTATTTCCCCCAGCTTCAGGTCTTTTCTGATTTGTTTAGAGTATATTTTCTGGGGACATTGTTACCCTGTTAGCATTTTGTTCTCTCATTAATCTATTCTCCTCTGGACAAAATGAAAAGACAGAAAAAATCACCTCAACAAAAAGAACAAGAGGTAGTACTGACTGCCAGGGACCTACTCAATACGGACATTAGTACAATGTCAGATCTAGAGTTCAGAGTCATCACTTTAAAGATACTAGCTGGGCTTGAAAAAAGCATGGAAGTTATTAGAGAAACCCTTTCTGGACAAATAAAAGAACTAAAATCTAACCAAGTTGAAATCAAAAAGGCTATTAATGAAGTGCAATCAAATATGGGGGCGCTAACTGCTAGGATAAATGAGGCAGAAGAGGGAATCAGTGATATAGAAGACCAAATGATGGAAAATAAAGAAGCTGAGAAAAAGAGAGATAAACAACTACTGGATCACGAGGGCAGAATTCGAGAGATAAGTGATACCATAAGACGAAACAACATTAGAATAATTGGGATCCCAGAAGAAGAAGAAAGAGAGAGAGGGGCAGAAGGTATATTGGAGCAAATCATAGCAGAGAACTTCCCTAATTTGGGGAAGGAAACAGGCCTCAAAATCCAGAAGGCACAGAGAACCCCTCTCAAAATCAATTAAAATAGGTCAACACCCCAACATCTAATAGTAAAACTTATGAGTCTCAGAGACAAAGAGAAAATCCTGAAAGCAGCTCGGGATAAGAGATATGTAACCTACAATGGTAGAAACATTAGATTGGCAACAGACCTATCCACAGAGACCTGGCAGGCCAGAAAGAACTGGCATGATATATTCAGAGCACTAACTGAGAAAAATATGCAGCCAAGAATACTATATCAGCTAGGCTGTCATTTAAAATAGAAGGGGTGATCAAAAGCTTCCAGGACAAACAAAAACTAAAGGAATTTGCAGACACGAAACCAGCCCTACAAGAAATATTGAAAGGGGTCCTCTAAGCAAAGAGAGAGCCTAAAAGCAACATAGACCAGAAAAGAACACAGACAACATACAGTAACAGTCACCTTACAGGCAATACAATGGCACTAAATTCCTATCTTTCAATAGTTACCCTGAATGTAAATGGGCTAAATGCCCCAATCAAAAGACACAGGCTATCAGATTGGATTAAAAAACAAGACCCATCGATATGCTGTCTGCAAGAGACTCATTTTAGACCCAAAGACACCCCCAGATTGAAAGTGAGGGGATGAAAAACCATTTACCATGCTAATGGACACCAAAAGAAAGTTGGGGTGGCAATCCTTATATCAAACACATTAGATTTTAAACCAAAGACTGTAATAAGAGATGAGGAAGGACACTATATCCTACTTAAAGGGTCTATCCAACAAGAAGATCTAACAATTGTAAATATCTATGCCCCTAACATGGAAGCAGACAATTCTATAAGGCAATTAATAACAAAAGCAAAGAAACACATCGACAACAATACAGTAATAGTGGGGGACTTTAACACTCCCCTCACTGAAATGGACAGATCGTCTAAGCAAAAGATCAACAAGGAAATAAAGACTTTAAATGACACACTGGACCAAATGGACTTCACAGACATATTCAGAACATTCCATCCCAAAGCAACGGAATACACATTCTTCTCTATTGCCCATGGAACATTCTCCAGAATCGATCACATCCTAGGTCATAAATCAGGTCTCAACCGGTACCAAAAGGTTGGGATCATTCCCTGCCTATTTTCAGACCACAATGCTTTGAAAATAGATCTCAATCACAAGAAGAAAGTCGGAAAGAACTCAAATACATGGAGGCTAAAGAGCATCCTACTAAAGAATGAATGGGTCAACCAGGAAATTAAAGAAGAATTAAAAAAATTCATGGAAACCAATGAAAATGAAAACACAACTGTTCAAAATCTTTGGGATGCAGCAAACGCAGTCCTAAGAGGAAAGTATATAGCAATACAAGCCTTTCTCAAGAAACAAGAAAGGTCTCAAGTACACAACCTAACCCTACACCTAAAGGAGCTGGAGAAAGAACAGGAAATAAAGCCTAAACCCAGCAGGAGAAGAGAAATAATAAAGATCAGAGCAGAAATCAATGACACAGAAACCAAAAGATCAGTAGAACAGATCAACGAAACTAGGAGCTGGTTATTTGAAAGAATTAACAAGATTGATAAACCCCTGGCCAGACGTATCAAAAAGAAAAGAGAAATGACCCAAATCAACAAAATCATGAATGAAAGAGGAGAGATCACAACCAACACCAAAGAAATACAATTATAAGAACATATTATGAGCAACTCTATGCCAGCAAATTAGATAACCTGGAAGAAATGGATACATTCCTAGAGATGTATCAACTACCAAAACTGAACCAGGAAGAAATAGAAAACCTGAACAGACCTATAACCACTAAGGAAATTGAAGCAGTCATCAAAAATCTCCCAAAAAACAAAAGCCCAGGGCCAGATGGTTTCCCAGGGGAATTCTACCAAACATTTCAAGAAGAATTACTACCTATTCTTCTGAAACTGTTCCAAAAAATAGAAATAGAAGGAAAACTTCCAAACTTGTTTTATGTGGCCACCATTACCTTGATCCCAAAACCAGACAAAGACCCCATCAAAAAGGAGAATTACAGACCAATATCCTTGATGAACATGGATGCAAAAATTCTCACCAAAATACTAGCCAATAGGATCCAACAGTACATTAAAAGGATTATTCACCACGACCAAGTGGGATTTATCCCTGGGCTGCAAGGTTGGTTCAACATCCGCAAATCAATCAACGTGATACAATACATTAACAAAAGAAAGAACAAGAATCATATGATCCTCTCAATAGATGCAGAAAAAGCATTTGACAAAGTACAGCATCCTTTCTTGATCAAAACTCTTCAGAGTATAGGGATAGAGGGTACATACCTCAATATCATAAAAGCCATCTATGAAAAACCTACAGCAAATCATTCTCAATGGGGAAAAACAGAGCTTTCCCCCTAAGGTCAGGAACGTGGCAGGGATGTCCACTATCACCACTGCTATTCAACATAGTATTAGAAGTCCTAGCCACAGCAATCAGACAACAAAAAGAAATAAAAGGCATCCGAATCGGCAAAGAAGAAGTCAAACTCTCACTGTTTGCAGATGATATGCTACTTTATGTGGAAAACCCAAAAGACTCCACCCCAAAACTGCTAGAACTCATACAGGAATTCAGTAAAGTGGCAGGATATAAAATCAACCCACAGAAATCAGTGGCATTCCTATACACCAACAACAAGACAGAAGAAAGAGAAATTAAGGAGTCGATCCCATTTACAATTGCACCCAAAACCATAAGATACCTAGGAATAAATCTAACCAAAGAGGCAAAGGATCTGTACTCAGAAAACTATAAAATACTCATGAAAGAAATTGAGGAAGACACAAAGAAATGGAAAAACGTTCCATGCTCATGGATTGGAAGAACAAATATTGTGAAGATGTCAATGCTACCTAGAGCAATCTACACATTCAATGCAATCCCCATCAAAATACCATCCACTTTTTTCAAAGAAATGGAACAAATAATCCTAAAATCTGTATGGAACCAGAAAAGACCCCGAATAGCCAGAGGAATGTTGAAAAAGAAAAGCAAAGCTGGCGGCATCACAATTCCGGACTTCCAGCTCTATTACAAAGCTGTCATCATCAAGACAGTATGGTACTGGCACAAAAACAGACACATTGATCAATGGAACAGAATAGGGAGCCCAGAAATGGACCCTCAACTCTATGGTCAACTCATCTTTGACAAAGCAGGAAAGAATGTCCAATGGCAAAAAGACAGTCTCTTCAACAAATGGTGTTGGGAAAATTGGACAGCCACATGCAGAAGAATGAAACTGGACCATTTCCTTACACCACACACAAAAAT